>NW_023270415.1:4904221-5206070 GCF_011800145.1 Mirounga leonina
ATATATATATATATATATATATATATATATATATATATATATATATAACACCTAGGAATAAATCAAATAAAGAATGTGTATGATTTCTACACTGAAAGCTCAAATATTGCTGTGAGATATGGTAGACACCTAACTAAATGAAGAGAAAATATATATCATGTATTGAATGACTCAATATTGTACATAAGTCAATATTTCCCAAATTGATCTTTAAATGTATATAATCCCCCCAAAATGAATAAAATAAATACATTATAATCCCAATCATAGTACCAAGAGGCCTTTTCTATGGAAACTGAACAAACTTGCAGGATTTATGCAGTCAGATTTCAAGTCTTACTTTAAAACAGCAGTAATTAAGAAAGTATTATATTGGTAGAATTATAAACAACTGGACCAATAGCACAGAATATACAGTCCAGAACTATACAGTCCATACATAGTTAGTCATTTAACTTATGTCAAAAGTGCCATTGTAACCCAGTGCTGAAGGGGTGATCTTTGTAATAAATGGGGAAGAAGCAATTGGATACCCAAATGGAAGACATTCTGGATTCCCCTACTAATTCCAGATATAAAAAAAACAAACATGGAATAACATAAAGAATAGCTGGGAAAACTAAAAAAGAAGATTAATAATAGGGGAGGGGAGAGGAATAGGGCAACCAGGTGTTAGAACATACTAGTAAGCCCCTATAGTAACATGTGATGCTGGCATATGAATAGACAAACTAATGGGAAAGGAATAGAAACACAGTGCCCTGATTTGGTTTTTAATACCATTCTCAAAAAGAAACAGAAACAAAATCAAAACACGGGAGCAATGACTGCTAGAGAAATGACTAATTCTAGAAAGTAAAATAGTGCTCAAAAAAAAAAAAAAAAACCCACAGTGATGGGACTGTTGTCAAAGGGATACAAGAGCCAATGGAAAGAGTTTCGGTGGCCAAAGCTGGAATAAATGTAGCAACAACATTAAAAAAGAAGTTTGGATTATAACCCAAGCTATAAAATAAATATCCATAACTTCATACTGACATAAACAATTTGGAGAGGAGAGACAAATCTGTGCAGAATTCTGAATAAATTATGTAGATGTCCCACTCTAAAGAAAGAGGAGACTAAGTCCCCACTCCTTAAGTGTGAGCTTCATATAATGAATTCCTTCCAAAGAGTACAACATGAAAAGGGAGGAACAGAAGAGTGACTTTAGAGTGAAAGAATCTGACAAACATGACCTCAGCCAGGTGATCAAGGTCAACACCAACAGTCATAAATAACTTTTATAATGTGTATCCTTGAAAAGGTGTATGATGATGGCACTTCACTTCTGTGGTCCTCCTCCCGAAAACTCATAACCACAGTCTAATCATGAGGGGAAAAAATAGACAAATTCTAATAAAATGGCATCCTACAAAATGCTTGACCAATTCTCCTCACAATCATCAAAGTCTTCAAACATAAGGAAATTCTGAAAAACTGCCACAGCCAAAAGGAGCCTAAAGAAACACAACTTAATGTAATATGGTATCCTGGATGGTATCCTAGAACAGCAGAAAGATCTTAGGTAAAAACTAAGCAAGTGTGAATAAACTGTGGGCTGTAACTAATAATAATGTACATACAATTGTTCCATTAATTGTATCAAATGTCCCATACTAACATGACATGTTAATCACAGGAGAAGCTGTCTGCCAGAAGGGGAGGAGGACATATAGAAACTCTGTAACATCTGCTCAATTTTTCCATAAATCTAAAACTGTTGTGAATAATAAAGTCTATTAGTAAAAAAGACAAGAAAGTTCAAAATTAATTCCAATGCCTATGGAAATTTAGTATATGCTAAAAGTGACTGGACTTTTTTAAATCAATGGTAGTATAACAAATGGTAGCCATTTGGAGAAATATAAAATTGGATCCATACTTTACAAAAAACACCAAAATAAGTTCTGAATGGACCAGGGATCTACATGTAAAAATATGAAACCATATGATCACTGAAAGAAAATATGGATAAGTTCTTTTATGAACTCAGTGTGGGGAAAGGCTTTCTAACATGATTCAAACTTAAAAGCAATAAAAGAAAGGATATGTAAATTTACCTAAAATTTGACATAAAAACTTCCATATTGCAAACAATAAAACATCTTAAGTAAAAAGACAAATGAAAAACTGGAAGAATATATTTGTAGTATACATTACATATAAAGGGATTAATCTCTCTAGAATATAAAGATTTAAAAATGAAGACAGAGACTAAAATTCTGATATAAGTATGGGCCATGGACATGAACAGTCCACAGAAAAAGATATTCAAGTGGCTTTTAAACATGTGAAAAATGTTTTAACTTCACTCATAAGAATGAAAATTAAAACTACATGAGATATCATTTCTTCCCTATCAGATCAGCAAAAGATCAAATTTAAAAGTTTGATGGCCATTATCTAGATGAGACTATAGTGAAATAGATAATCTCATGCATCCCTAGTGACAGTGTAAATTGCCCTGCTATAAGAGGCATTAGGAATATCCAACAAAATGGTATATACAAGTTTTACTCTACCAATGGAGATAATGTATGAGCAACTCCATTCATTGTTTTTTTATTGCATAATATTTCACGGGAAAATGTGGGACAAAACCTTAATGATATTCATAGAAGACTGGCTGAGTACACTATTGTAAACCCATACAATGGAGTGCAGCGGTGCCACAGAAATACTTCCATTAGAACTTTTGTAAACTATTATGATTTCCAGAATACACTATCACATGACAAAAGGCAAGATATGTCACCTTTTGTGTAAGACAGAAAGTGAAATAAAATACATATACATACTTTTTGTTGTATTTATATATTCATATATTTACATATATATTTGTATTTTATTACAAAACAAACATGAGGAAGATAAAGCTGAAACTAACGGAATAGTTTGTGTAGGGTGTGAGTGCTAACAGGGTAGAAAAGTAAGGATAGGAATGAGATTTAATGTATCTTTTTTTAATATACTTTTGACCTTTGAGACATGTACATATTATATCAAACAAGATTTTTTGAAAACCTAAAAATGAATGTAAACAGAAAAAAATGAACTGAACTGTATATCAAACAGATAGCATGCTCAGAAATAATTGATTTGAGTAACTTTTAAATACAGCATGCTGACTTTATTGGCTCAAAGATACAAAAGACAAAAAGAGTTACCATACACTTAACTTGGCATGCTGGCTGTAATATATTTGGTATAAATTTTGTATTTGGTATATTGAAACTATTTTGAGTGTTCTGTAGAATATTGCAAGTGAGTAAATACATTCCTATTTTTGGAAATCAGTGGTCTCATGATGGGAGAAGAATATGTAAATGTGTAATGGGGGAGAATGAAGAAAAACCCTGTGATGTTGGATTTGAATTGAAGGTATCAGTATAAACTCGTGACTAAATAAATGTGTGTGTTGCTGTATATTTAATGGCCCAGATTTTTGTTTCCAAATATTATTTCTCATTTAAAAGAACCAGGATTCCTAGGCTATTTCTATATCTATGGAAGAAAAGTTCAAAGTGAGCTTGGACCACTTTGGACCAGAAAGCAAACAAATAGTCAAAGATTAGTGGGAACATGTCAGAAAAATGAAGGCACTGTTCAAAGTGTTCCCATGATCAAATCTGAAATAAATTGGGCATCAAAAAATAATGACACCAGCAGATTATAACACAGTGAATAGAAAAAATACCTGAGTGTATAATGATATTAAAATTAATGAGGGAGGAAACTCTTCTTACAGAGGAATGACAACCAATAAATGTAGAAGGATGATAGACTTAGAAAATTACTATTTTGCAATCCCCAATGTAATAACTGATTCAGGCAGAGTTACCAATGGATTCTAAACCAATGGGTAAATACTGTTTGCGGAACAGGGTATATATGAGATCTCCAAGTATCACCCACATGATACTTATCACAAAGGGAAACTGTCTTCACAATAGAAACATCTGGTGGACATCACATTAACCAAGAAATCAAACTTAGCAGTACTACAGCTGATCATGAAGAAATAATAAGACAAATTCAGATTATGGCCCATCCTACAAAATAACGGATGTGGGTTCTTAAAATATATCAATGTTTTGAAAAACAAAGTGGGTGAGTGTTCTGGATTAAAGGGTACTAAAGACACATGATAACCTGGCACTTAATGGGTCCTAGGCTGGGAGGAAAAACTACCTATAAATGAAATTAGAGGGACACTTGGGAAAAATTGAATATGGACTTTATGTCAGATAATATTGAATCAAAATTAAATTTCTTAGGTGTTAGGAGATATTGCAGTTATGTAAGAAAATGTCTTTGTTCTTAGGAGATGCATAAAAAATTATGGAAGATGAAGCATCATATCTGCAACTTATTTGGAAGTGTTTCACTCAAGTAGAACAAATACATAAATACATGATTATGCACATATATATGTGTACATAAAGAGAGAGAAATGCAAATGTAGCAAAATGTTAACAACTGGCAAATTTATGTGAAAGGTATACAAGTCATCATGGTATTGTTCTTTCAAGTTTGGGATGGGCTTGAAAATTTTCAAATTAAAAAGTTGGGGGATATGTTAATTAAAACTTAGGTTAAGTAACTCACCACACTTTACAAAACTATTTGAAAAAACAAAAATAATACTTCTGACATTCTCCCCAAGGCTCTCTTCACCCTGCTATTTGAGGAAGGCTTTCTTCCAGAAGAATGCAGGCAAACCAGAGGGGATCAGCCCCGGACTAAGGTCTATGTGTTTCAGTTGTGTTATTTAAATTTAAATTTAAATAGATAAATGCATTTATTTTATTTCTGTGGTATAGTATAACCTTTGTCTTTGGTGTTTATTAATTATTGTTGCTCCTCTGGGTCTTAATTATCTCTCCTATAAGCATATTTGAGTAATCCACTTGAGTAATCCATTTGGGTGATCCATAATTGAATTTGAGCCTGCTTCCCAAATGTATTATTCTTATCAGCTTCATCCAGAAACTAGAAGGCTCAAACATGCTGGTGTGGTTGGAATTTGTTTTAAACATCAAGAAAACAGAGGAGCTCCCATTGCAATTAGTGCAAAGGTGACTCAAGGAAATAAAATCACCAGATGCTTGATTTCACTTTGTACTGCTATATTGGTATAAAAACCACAAAGTCAAAATTGTTAACATTCTGTCGTGAAAATTTTAACTTTATTTTTAAAGCTCTTTTCTTTATTTCCCTTTGTCCTTATAATAAACTGGTAAAAGTGTGGCTTTACTATTCTCACTATCTCTCAGAGACACTGTGGTGAGCTGTCTTGCAAGAGGCTATTCAACAGCCTCCGGTAGAGATGACATTGAACTCTGGTGGTCTCATCTTTATGATTCTAGCTGTGTAATTCTTTTTTTTAATTAAGTTTTTAATTTCAATTCCCATATAGTTAACATACAGTGTTATATTAGTTTCAGGTGTACAATACAGTGATTCAACAATTCTATATATCATTACTCACTGCTCATCATCGTAACTGCCCTTTTAATCCCCTTCACCTATTTCACCCATCCCCATCCCCCGATATGTTTTATTTTAAATGAGTACTCTCAGTAAAAGTTATTTTTTTTAACAAGAACATTTTTTATTTGAAGCATACTTCAGAAAACATGGTTCTAAAATATATATATAAAACATTCCATCCAAGAAAAATAGAATACACATTTTCTTCAAGTACACACAGAAGAATCCCCTCGTTAAATCACATAAAAAGAGACATAACAAACCTTACAAATTTAAGAAGACTGAAATCATACCAAGTATATTTTCTAACCACAATGGTACAAAACTAAAAATCAACAAAAAAACAAAGCTGGAAAATCTATATGTAAATACTAAATACTTAATATGTAAATATTAAACAACACATTATTGCATAAGCAATGGGCCAAATAAGAAATCAAATGGCAAATCAAAATATGTCTCAAGACAAAAGAAAAAGAGGGGCACCTGGGTGGCTCAGTTGGTTAAGTGACTGCCTTCGGCTCAGGTCATGATCCTGGAGTCCCAGGATCGAGTCCTGCATCAGGCTCCCCACTCAGCGGGGAGTCTGCTTCTGCCTCTGAACCTCTCTCCTCTCGTGTTCTCTCTCTCATTCTCTCTCTCTCAGATAAATAAATAAAATCTTTAAAAAAAAAAAGACAAAAGAAAAAGAAAACACAATATTCCAAAACTTATGGGATGCAGCAAAAGCAGATGTTAGAGTGAAATTTATACTATAAATGCTTGTATTAACAAAAAAAGTTAAAATAATGTTACACCACAAGGAAGTAGAAAAAGAAGAAACTTAGCTGAAATTTAGTAGAGGAAGAAAATAACAAAGAAAAATCAGAAATTAATAAAATAGAGACCAGAATAAACAGTAACATAACATTGAAAGTAATGACTAGTTTTTCCAAAAACAAACAAACAAACAAACAAAATTGGCAATGCTTTAATTACATTAACTAAGAAAAAAAGAGAGACCACTCATAAACCAAAATGAGAAATGAAGAGAAAACAATACAAGAGATAACCACAGAAATACATAGTGTGATAATAGATTACTATAAACAATTATATACTAACAAATCAGAAAATTTAGGGGAAAAAAAAACATATAATTCCAAAAAACACACAAGTTACCAAGATTGAATCATGAACCTTGAATCCAAGAAATAGGGTATCTTCTTAGACCAATAACAAGAATGAAAGTTGAAATAGGAATCAAAAATCTCCCAGCACAGAAAAGCCCAAGACCACAAGGTTTCATTGGTGAATTCTACCAAATATTTTTTAAAAATAATTAATGACATTGTTTATCAAAATCTTACAAATAATGGGGGGGCACCTGGGTGGCTCAGTCGGTTAAGCATCTGCCTTCAGCTCAGGTCATGATCCCAGGATCTGGGATTGAGCCCCACATGGGGCTCCCTGCTCCACAGGAAACCTGCTTCTCCCTCTCCCGCTCCCCCTGCTTGTGTTCCCTCTCTCGCTGTGTCTCTCTCTGTCAAATAAATAAATAAAATCTTAAGAAAAAAAAATCTTACAAATAATGGAATAGAGAGAACATTCCATGAGGCCAGTACTACCCTGATACCAAGCAGGATAAAAACAATATAAGAATAGGGCCACCTGGGTGGCACAGTCGGTTAAGTGTCCAACTCTTGGTTTTGGCTCAGGTCATGAACTCAGGGTCGTGGGATTGAGCCCCACATTGGGCTCCACAATCAGTGTGGAGTCTAGTTGAGATTCTCCCTCTCCCTCTGTCCTCCCCACTGTGCTCTCTTTCTCTCTCTCTAAAATAAATAAGTAAATATTAAAAAAACAAAACAGTATGATAATAAAAAAGTCTAGTTTGTCTGATGTAAGTATGGCTATTCCAACTTTCTTTTGACATCCATTTGCATGATAAATGTTTCTTCATCACCTAACATTCAATCTGCAGGTGTCTTTAGGTCTAAAATGAGTCTCTTGTAGGCAAGGCATATAGATGGGTCTTGTTTTTTATCCATTCTGACACCCAATGTCTTTTGATTGGAGCATTTAGTCCATTTACATCCAAAGTAATTATTTTTTTAAGATTTTATTTATTTGAGAGAGAAAAAGAGAGAGAACATGAGCAAGGGGGAGGGGCAGAGAGAGAGGGAGAAGCAGACTCCCTAATGAGCAGGGAGCCAGACACAGGGCTTGATACCAGGACCCTGAGATCATGATCTGAGCCAAGGGCGATGTTTAACAGACTGAGCTAGCCAGGAGACCCTGAAAGTAATTACTGATAGATAAATATTTATTGCCATTTTATTACTTGTTCTGTCATTGTTTCTGGAGATTTTCTCTGATCCTTTCTCATCTTTGTCACTTGTGGTCTTTCCTTTCCACTCAAATTACAGGAAACAAATAGGGTGCTGGAGGGGAGGTGGTTGGGGGAATGGGGTAACTGCATGATGGGCATTAAGGAGGGCATTTAAAGTAATGAGCACTGAGTGATGTATGCAACTGATGAATCACTGAGTTCTACCTCTAAAACTAATACAGTATATGTTAATTAAATTGGATTTAATTTTTTTTTTTTTAAATCAGAGGGTCCCCTTTAATATTTCCTGCTGGGCTGGCTTAGCAGTCATGAACTCCTTCAGTTTTTGTTTGTCTGGGAAACTCTCCTTCTATTCTGAATGACAAGCTTGTTGGACAGAGGATTCTTGGCTGCAGATTTTTCCCATTCAGCACCCTGAATATAGCATACCACTCCTTCTGGCTTGCCAAGTTTCTGCTGAGAAATTTCCAGCTAGCTTATGGGTTTCCCCTTGTAAGTTAAGGACTTCTTTTGTCTTGCTGCTTTTAAGATTTTTCCTTTATCACCATATTTTGCCAATTTAATAACAATATGTCTTGGTGTTGGTCTGCTTTTGTTGATTTTGATGGGAGTTCTCTGTGCCTCCTGGATCTGGATGTCTGTTTTCTTCCCCAGATTGGGGAAGTTTCTGGCTATTATTTCTTGAAATAAATTTTCTGCCCCCCTTTCTCTCTCTTATTCTTCTAGGACTCCTCTAATACGAATGTTTTTACATTTGATGAAGTCACTGAGTTCCCTAAGTCTATTCCTGTGTTGCATAGTTCTTCTTCCTGTCTTTTGTTCACCTTCATTGCTTTCCATGACTTTGCCTTCTAGATCACTTCTAGATCATTCCTCTGCTTCTTCCAGCCTGCTGTTCATTGCATCAAGCTTGTTTCCAATCTCATTTATTGCATTCTTCATCTCTGTTTGATTCTTTTTTAACTCTTTTATATCCATGGTAAGAGTCTCACTGATGCCTTCTATTCTTTTCTCAAGTCCATTGAGTATCCTTATGATTGGTGCTTTCAATTCTCCATCAGGCATGTTACTTATATCTATTTCACTTAGATTTCTGGGCCTTGCTTTATCTTGTTCTTTCATTTGGGATAAATTCATCCATCTTGGCATTTTGTCTAAGACTCTGCATTCTTCTGTGTGCTAGAAAAGCCAATTATGTCTCCTGCTCCTGAAAATAATGCCCTTATGAAGAAGAGGTCATGTAGTGCCCATGGCCTGGGCCTCTTGTGCTCTGCTGTTTTGTTGTGCCTACTCTATCCCTCAGGTCAGTCATCTGAAGAGGCTCTCTTTGCCTGCTGTGGGTAGTGTTTGGTCCCTCGTCTGAATGTGGCAAGTTTTAACTAGGTGTGTTGTGGTCTGCTTGTGAAATGAGATCTGACACCAACTCCACCAGAACTGAAGCCCTGTAGAACTCTCTGGTCAGGAGATGTAGTGTGGGCAGGGGCTTGTGCTGGTCTTCTTGGGGAGGGACCCACTGCACTGGGACTGAGGCAACCTTGACTGAGAAGGGCAGTCCTGTCAGAGTGCAGGGAGTGGTACTTAGTGTAAGCAAGTCAGGCGGCCAGTGTGGCATGGTGCTGCCTCCCACCAGTGGCTCCATATTTATGCTGAGGCACAGGGGAGGGAAATTGTGCTGGCCTGTTCTCCTGTTCCTAGAGAGGCATCTCTGTGAATGCTGCCTCCCAGGGGCACTATCTACGATGAGTGAATAATCTCCCCACTGTGTGCCCCAGGTGTTCTTCAGATCACTCTGCCCCTGGGTTGTTTGCCTACATTCTCTCCAGGATCAGGGCAGTACCCTCTAAGCTCTATCTCAGTCAAGCCTGCTGACCTTTAAAACTCTAGGCTTTAAGCTCTGCTGGTTGCTAGAATTCACAAAATTCAGCCCCTCTCATTTTCCAAGCCAATGGTTCTCCTTATGCAGTCTCTCATGTGCTCCTCTCTCTCTCTTGCCCTCCTTTGCAACCACATCTAGCTGTATAATTCTAACTGTGCTAGCTCACAGGAATATAGTTTGTTCTATAGTTAATTTTGCATAACTTTAGGTTTACTAGGACTTGATTGGCTAGTAGGTTTAATCTGTTCATCTTTTTTTTTTCATAGTTTCTACCTCTCTTTAACATTATTAATTACTATATATTTATTATACACAATTTGGAAAAAAACAGAAAAGTAAAAAGGAGAGAAGAAATCTTCCCACCAAAATACTGTTTACTTATGGCTATCAATTTATGGTGAATATTTTAATGACCTCTTAAGCATATCACTTGATATTTTTCTATTAAAAAATGAAAACACTCATGTTCCCACCATACAAACCAAGAAACCAAACATCTTCAACATCACAGAAAATCCCTCATGCTTTCTTCCAGCCAGTAAACCTCAGCTTCTATCAACATAGAAAAGTTTGTATTTTGTTTGACCTGGTTCTGAACTTTTTATAAAAGGAATCATAACATGTGCATGCCCTCTTTTGTGTCTAGCATAATTCTTCCAAAATTTCATCTGCATGATTTATCTGTGTTGTTGCATGTGGTTATAATACATTCTTTTTATTTACTCTATAATATTCCATTGTGTGAATTTACTGCAATTTATTTATGGATAATTTGGCTTTTATCCAGTTTTCAGTATTACAAATAATGTTTCTACCAAGTTCTTATACATAATTTTGAAATACTATACTCCTTTCTGTGGATTATATGCTTATATGTGCAATTTCTGAGTCACCAGATGTACATGTATTTAGTTTTAGTGGATACTGCCAATGTTCTAAAATAATTGAGCCAGTGTTCCATTATAAGTGGATATTTTGAGTGTTTTTTGTTGTAATGGAGGTGTGAGGTATCCTATTGTCATTTTATGTTGCATTTCCCTGATGCAAAGGGATGTTGAATACATCTTCATGAGTTTATTGGCCATTTGGATATTATAATTTGTCAAATGGCTGTTACATATTTTTTATTTGGGGTTTTTGTCTTTTACCTATTGATTTGTAAGAGTTCCTGATACAAATCCTTTATTGGATATACATAATTGCAAATATTCCAGGCTGTGGCTTCTTTTTTTATTCATAAAGGTGTCTTTGGTAAGCTGAAGTCCTTAATTTTAATGAAATCCAATTTATCAATCATTTTCTTTACTGTTATCGCTTTTTGTGTCCTCTGAGAAATGTTTGTCTGTCCTAAGGATATGAAGATTTTTTTCTGTTATCTTCTAGAATCCTTATTATTTTTATCTTTTACATGATCTATGATTCATCTAGAATTGATTATAGTATGTGAGCCAAAGTAGTGAAATAGTGCCAAAATCTATCTTTTTCATCATGGATATGCAAATAACTCTGCACCATTTACTAGATAATTGTCATTTTCACACTGCAATGCAATACACATTTGTGACATCTCAGATAACCATTTACATGTGGGTCTGTTTCTGGACTCTTCATTCTGTTTCATTTGTTTCTTTGTCATTGAACCAAACCCACACTTGTAATCTCTTTTATTTATAATAACTCTTGATATCGAGTCTAGATCTTTCTACAACATCCTTCTTTACTACTTGATTAGCTATGTGTGGCCTTTTGTAGATTCAGCTTATAAACTTTCACAGAACAGCCTGCTGAGATTTGACTGGGGTTGCATTGAATCTATAAATCAAGTTGAAATGAAGTGATAATGTAACAATATCAAGTCTTCCAATTCATAATCATGATATATGTATTCATTTATTTCAGATTTCTTTAATTTCTCCCAGTAATCTGTTATAGTTTTCTCATCAAGTTATATATAATCTTTGTTGCATTTATTTCTACTTATCAAAATTTTTAATGTTATTACAAATTATATCACTTAAAAATTTCATTTTTGAAATGGTTGTTACTAGAATATAGACATATACTCGATTTTTTTTTCACTGAGTTGTCTTTTTATTGAGATACAGGAATTCCTTATATGTTTTAGATACAGGTCCTTTGTCAGATCTATGCATTCCCAGTTTATGGATGGCCTTTTCACTTTCTGCCTTTTGATGATAAATGTTTAATTTTTTAAATTTTTTTATTATGTTATGTTAGTCACCATACAGTACATCATTAGTTTTTGATGTAGTGTTCCATGATTCATTATTTGCACATATCACCCAGTACTCACTACAACATGTGCCTTCCTTAATACCCATCCCCGGGCTACCCTACCCCCCAGCCTCCCCCCAAACTTGATTTTTTATATCAATAAATTGTTATTAATTTAATAGCCAATCTGAATATTACTGTGTATTTCATGTATACACAACTATGACATAGGTAAATATTAATATTTCTCATGTTTGTTCTTTGTTCCTTTTACCTTTCTTGCTTTCTTTGTATTAATCAATAATTTTTATTATTTGATTTTTCTCTTATTAACTTAAGTATACATTTTTTATTATTCTTGTAGTGGTTACCCCAGAAATTACAACAAGTATACTGACCTCATTAATGTCTACTTTTAGTTGATAATTTTAGCACTTTCTTTACAAAGAAAATACCTTAAAGCATTTTAATTCCATTTGACTTCCTCCTATATTTTGTCCTATTGTTATCATTTCTTTTCATTCTACATATGTTACATGCACATTATTATTATAAGAAATAAATGGGGTGCCTGGGTGGCTCAGTTGGTTAATCAACCAACTCTTGGTTTGAGCTCAGGTCATGATTTCATGGGTCATGGTATCAAAACTCAGGTTGGGCTCCGCACTCAGCAGGGAGTCTGCTTTAAGAGTCTCTTCCTCTGCCCCTCCCCACACTGGTGTGTGCTCAAACACTCTCTAAAATAAATAAATAAATCTTAAAAAAAGAGAAATAAATAATCTAAAGTTAGTCAAAATATTTACCCTTTATGTGTTTTTCATTATATCCTACACTTGGCATTTCCATTTTGCATCTTCTTCCTTCTGCCTGAGGGTAAAAAGAATTTGCAGGCCTACTGAATGCAAATTATCTCAGCTTTTATGTCTCTGCAAATGTCTGTTTGGGTTTTTTACCTTCATTGTTAAAGGCTAATTTCCCTGTGAATAGAATTCAAGTCTTTCCATTATTTTTTTTCTCAGCAAAATGGTTTTCCATTGTTTTTAACTTTCACCATTTCCATGGCTATTTCTTAAAAGATAATGTATGTTTACCTAAAAAATATTTTTTTAAATGACCCTTTTGTCTTTAGTTTTCAGCAAGTATACTACAATGTGACTGTAGTTCTCTGTATATTTAGCCTACATAGTTTCATAAGGCTTCTTGAAACTGTTGACTTGTTATCTTTTGTTTTAGAGGAACACTGGTGTTTAAAATTTCTTCAAATATTGCCCCTGTCCTATTTTCTTTGTCATCTTCTAATTACATGTAGATATTTTTGTCATGTCCCTGTCTTTTACTCTCTTTTCTGTGTTTTCCATCTTTTTTCCCCCGATGTGCTTCTCTCTGGGTAATTTTTAATAACCTATCTTTCAGGACTCTGATTCTCCCTTGTGCCATATTCTAATCTATGATTGAATCAATCCACTCAATTCCTAAATGGAATGATCTTCTTATGTCTAAGAAAAACATAGTAATTGGGCGCCTGGGTGGCTCAGTTGGTTGGGCGACTGCCTTCGGCTCAGGTCATGATCCTGGAGTCCCGGGATCAAGTCCCGCATCGGGCTCCCTGCAGAGCAGGGAGCCTGCTTCTCCCTCTGACCCTCCCCCCTCTCATGTGCTCTCTGTCTCTCTCATTCTCTCTGTCTCAGATAAATAAATAAAATCTTTAAAAAAAAAAAAAAAGAAAAGAAAAACATAGTAATTACTTCTTATGTGGTGAAAATTTTTATCATTTCATATATTACCTTAAATATGTTAATTCTAATTATTTTAAAGTCTGTGTTTTATAACTTCAAAATCTTAAACATAGCTTCTTTGGTTATCTTTTTTTTTTTCCTCTTGGTTTTCCTGGCATGCTTGGACATCTTTCATTGACTGTTGTGAGTGAAAAATTGTAGAGGGTTGGGATCATTTTATATTTTTTCCAGAGAAGGTTTGATTTGTTTTTAGGAGGCAGAAAAAATACAGCAGGTCACCTTCACCCAGTCTAGAATGGTCCATTGCTTCTAGGGCATAGCTTTTTAGGAGTATAAAATTAAAACCAGGGGTATTGGGGCACCTGGGTGGCTCAGTCAGTTAAGCATCTGACTATTGGTTTTGGCTCAGGTCATGATCTCAGGATTGTGAGATCAAGCCCTATCACAGAGTCTGCTTGTCCCTCTCCCTCTGCTCTCTCTCCCTCTCTTTGCTTGCTCTCTCTCTCTTTTTAAAAATAAATAAATAAATAAATAAAATCTTAAAAAAAAAAATAAAGCCAGGGGTATTTAGCAGGGTTTTTTTTTCTATGATGGGCCCTAAAGTCTTCTTTTTGTTTCTCTGGTATATTGAAGTGGCCAAAATCTCTGATTAGCTTTTTAAGTCTTAATAGCTGCTTTCTCCTTGGCTTCCTAGTACCCTCTCTCTATGTGTTTCAGTTTTAAGTTAGCAAGTGCCTTAATGAAATGGCTGGCAAAATCTTCACCTCACTATTCTGCAGCTGCTTTCTTTCAGGTATCCTGGCCTTCTAGTGCTGGTTGTCTTGGTGGTCTTAAATTCCAATCTTTGTCTTCCCAGTCCAGTGAGACTGACATGAAATCTAGGTTATTGCCTTCTTTTCATCCTCCATGCTCTGCATCTTGATTTGGCAAATGGCCAGAGAAGAAAAAGTTGCACAGAAGGTTTGAGTCAGCTCAATGAGCTTCCTTTCTTTTCCAGATTTTAGCTACTCAAGTCTTGGCTGCTTTCATTGCCATCTGAACTTTCAAAGAGATGCTTTTTGTATTTTATTCAGATCTTTGAGATTTTTTTTCACCTGGATAGTTTGTATGATACTGGCTAACTCAGCATAAAATCATGTGTGGTTATTTTTTCATCTTAAAAGCAAGTTACAAAGTAAAGAAGTTACAAAGTGATCCAACCAAAGCCTTATTACTAATAATGGGTGGAAAGCCAAATCTTAATCTACATGTTTCTATTATTCCAGAAATTAACGCCTGTTTTAAAATTGTCCTGCATACCTCCAACTAGAAAACTACAATAGTATTTACTGAAGGAAATTTTGTTCCCTTGCTACATCACAGAATAATCTTAAAGACAAATCAAATATCTTAACTAAAGTTATGGCTACTTAACAGAGTAACACCTTTGGCAAACCATTAAACATCAATCCTTCAAAGTCTTGAGAGAAAAGAAAACATTATGCCAGATCATTAAATAAAAACAAATAAATGAAATAGTGACTGTTGATTCACCAGCATGATAAAAAGCTCTCATAAAATGAGGCATAGTGAAGATTTCTCATCACATTATATAAAACATAGTATACCTTATAATAATATCTTATTTGAGAAATATTTTAAATATTGAGATTTCTTACAAAATTTGGTAATTTGGTAGTTTAAAAAAAAAAAAAAACATACAACAAGGAACTCAGTAATTACACCAGCTAAAAGGTTTATTTTTCCCTAACTTTCATGAACATACCTGCATTATAAGTATAACTCTGTTGGGTCCTCAGAACTCATTGAGCAACTGGGGCTTCACCACACAGGTCTAGCACAAGTTATCTCCAACCCCAGCAGTCTTCCAGTGTCCCATTTCTGACCTCACTTCTTTCCTTCTCACACAACTTATTACTTAAGTTATCCATCACCTGTTATTCCAGGGAACTAGCGTTCCTAAAATCTATCATGAGAAACCATACAGCCCAGCAGTTAACAGATCAACGTGTGTGTGAATCCTGACTCTGCCCCTTTCTAGATGTATGAATGTAGGTAAATTACACTACAGTTATTAGTCTGTTTCCTAATCTGTAAAATGGAAATAATAGCATCTATCACACAGTATGAAATGGAGTGAGAAATGGAGCTAATATACATAAAGCAACCAGTATAGAATGAGGCTTGTAATTAATACCACAAATAATAATTATTTCATTTTGTTTTTTTAATAAAAATATTTAGACACAAATTAATAATAAGTATGGTTTCTACCAAATGAGGAGATGGACTGTTCATTAATAATTACAGTGTTATGTGCTGTAACTCCAAAATGTGGCCAAACTGCAATAAAGATCATCACTTTATTACACTCCTCAAAAAACTTTTAAGTGGCAACTATATTGGAAGAATGGATTTGATAACACTTGGTAACATTTGACTAATTAATAAGATATTTAGTTTTCTATCATCTACATATCTCAGTAGATGTGTAGATTGAACGCTTCAATGAAGGTGTTCCCCAAGTGACAGACCCCCTGGAGATATTGTTAAAATGCAAATCTTTAGGTCTCTCCTGAGAAGTCTTAAATCAGAATCTTTGGGGAAGAGGATTAGGCATCTTCATGTCCACAAGCTCTCCAGGAAAATTTTTTATATATAATGGTTTGAGAACAACTGCTTTATTGTTAAGTAAGAAATAAACCTTGCAGTCTTTACTTCCTTATGCTCTTACATCACCCCAACCAGAGATATTGTGATAAAGTATATGTATTCAGGCATCAGTTATTGGAGAGAATCCAGGTGGGAAAAGCACAAGTATAAAGTTATAATCTCAACCCTGAAGTTAGAAGGACTAGCTTGGCTGTAATATGCTGTTAAATTCAGCTAGGTTGAAAATATTATTAACTCAATTATGAAAATATTATGTCAAGAAGATTGATGTACCCACGTAGTTCTAACAACACTGTATATTCTTAACTTCCAGTGATTTTACCTTACGGATTAATCTAAGTGCAACATAAGTAATTTTAAATACTGAGCAATGTTAATACCTGTAAGCCCCCTGTCATCATCTATCATAGCATTCTACTCTCTTCCATTATAGTAGTTGCCATATTTTTATTACATGTTTTACAGTTTTTACAGTTGATCTTTGTTTACTGATTATCTGCAAGGTCAGATTATCTGCTATACCATAGCAGACTCCTGTGTATTTTGGTCTGGACCCAAAGCCAGCAAACCACTAAGTAGACCACAGATAATAAAATCTCTTGAATGAATAAAATGAGTATTTTTACACATTGAAAATTTTTATCAGAACTTAACCATAAAGTTGTAGCTTTTCCTCAAAATACATGATTTTAAAGATATTTGGTGAAAGTATGGACTTTGTAATCACAAGACCATGAATTTTAATTTCATGCCTATTGCTTTGGCTATGAGACCCATAGACAAATTATTTAACTATTCTTTCTCTCAGTTTCCTCATCCATGAAGCTTTTCTAAACAAATAGAATTTAAAGGACAATTAGATAAGTAGGAATTTCTCCCAGATTCAGAAGGTAACAAAAATATAGGCAGTGGAAAGAAGCAGAGAATTTCTGGTTATGAGAGCACCAGCAAGTTTTCACTCCCATACTAGCTGTTCTTTACTCTCCAAATGACTTTTTATGGCAAACTGCAATGCAACTACATTGTATTTTTAGAAACTTCAAAGATAAACGATAAGTACTCACAGAGTGTTCAAATTCTTGAGTTTCTTGAAGGCACTCCCAGGAATTTCTCGTATTCTGTTAAACCTCAAGTCTCTGGGAACATAAAAAGAGGGAGAAAGATTATAATATGTGAATTCCAGTGGTGCTATTATTTCCAGAAACTTGAAAACTAATTCTCCTTTTATAGCCAAATTATGGCACTAAAGGACTAAACATAAGACAGAATTAAGTACATTATGCATAATCATTAGGCAGGTACATTGTTTATAGCAGATTATGCGTATCAGGAGCTATATGCTAGTCCCAAGGTGCCAGACAAGTGCAGCTACTTACAGAGCTCTTCAAAGTGTTAAAGGCAGTTACACCATTTCCTTTAGATTATATTTATATGGCACTAAGACAAATTCTATATATGGCAACATGCCAATTGAGCATAATTAATTTGGACAATATTGATAGATCAGATGTCACTTATCAATTCAACATAACACCATTACTTGGGTTTAGGCAAAAGTATTATTAATTAGTTAACTTTTCTTCATAGTCCAGGAATATAACAGCCTTCTAAGGAAGTATTAAAACAAGTCAACAAAACAATTAGTGTAAGAGACAACCAACATTCTCTTTCATCAATTAATACATTATTTTATTCAGCATGTAAATTATTGAGTGCCAACTACATGCCACATATTGTGTTACATAATAGGGACACAAAGATGTGCAATATATGATCCCTGCTACTGAGCAGGCACAGTTGAATTGAGGATTACAAATAAATAATTACAGCACTAGTATATAAAGTATTAGTGGCACAACAGAGCAACAAACAAAATGCTCTGCACAGATAGCCAACTTAGGTATTGGTCTGCCTAGATCCTCTCTATCAGTGAGAGAAGAACCCACTCTGCTGCCTATGATTTTGGTGGAAATGTTAATCAGGTGCTCTTCAAGAGGGTGACTAAAGCCAGACATTAGTGTGTCAGGAAAACAAACACAAAAGGAAAAACAAAAAACTAAATATCTACTTCCCCTCAACTAACTTCTCAAAATAAAATTTTTCACCACCATAAAAAAGAGTTCTTGATTCAAAATCTTTGTAAGATTACCTTAAAATTCTATCATTTTATGTTTCTCTTGAGTTGACTTTGGAAGAATATGTACAATTTTATAGGAGCTTTTTCAATTAAAATCATTCAATTAAATCCTGACACCAAGAAATAAAAAAGATGCATGAAATTTTTTCAAAGGTATTCAATTAAAATAACTCAAAGTGAATATACCTCTTTGTAAGATGGAATATACTGCTTAAACATCATACATTGTTATTCGATGTGTCTGTACTATATTTTTAAAAGAAACTTTATAAATGATGTGAAATTCTCACTATAAACATATAAGAGATAAAGTTATATAAATCCAAATACCCTAGACCCATGGTTTCCCTTCAACACAGTAGCTTTAAATTACAAAAAGGACTCTCCTCTCACAACAAACCATAAATCCTAATAGTCCTCCCAAACTGAGTTTCCAACAATACAAGAAGGGAGTAAATATAAAAGGATAAATCACTTTCCTTTTTTTAGGCTTTGAAATTTTTTAAAAATTCAGAAAAGTACAAATAACAAAAGAATACTCTTTATTGTCCATATCCAGAATTAACAACTGCTTTCACTTGATACAGTTGCTTCTATTCATAGTTCCACACATTTTTATTTTGATTACACAAATCACATGTAAAAATATATTACAGGTAAAGTAAAAGTCTCTTTTAACCACTATCTTAATTTTAGCTATGTCTTCTTTTCCCTCATATAATCTCTCTCCTGAGTGTGATGCCTCTCTTCAGACACACAAACATACATAGGGATGTGAATAAATATAAGTAAAATGTATACATATAAAAATACGAAAACAAACATAAGTAAATATAAAATATTTAGTGTTTTTAAATTTACAAAAGTGGTATCAAACTTTATATAGTTTTAAAACTTCTTTTTTCCCCCCTCTACTGCATCTCTTCTAGGTCATTCCTTGGCACATAAAGATCTAGATATTTGTCCCCATCTGTTCTGTAATATTCCACTATGCAGACAGGCCACTATTCATTTATATATTCCCTTACTGACAGCCATTTTGACTGTTTTCAATTTTTACAACATTTACAAATAATATTTCAATAAACATGCATGCATGTCTCCTTGTGCACATGAAGAAATGTTTCTCTGGAACATATTTAGAATTATGATTGCTAGATCATAGTGTATGCACAGCTTCAGTTTTATGAAATCATGCCAATTCCAAATTTATTTTCAATGAGATCCTACAGCAGTAATATAAGTAATTAAAAATAATGCGAAAAGATGCTTGAAGTAATCACCAAATTTAAACTTTTCACTGGATTGATTTAAGAGTCAAGGTGTTAAGTATGTTGGTTATCAAAATTCCCTCCTGTCTTCACTAGTAAGCAAAGGTCTCCTGCCACAAGAATAGTGTGGCAAGGTGTCCACTGTCCCAAGGGTTATTCAGGGGACTGTGAGATACATGACCCACAGTTCTCATTGCTCAGGCAGCCACAGGGTACTTCTTCCAGAGAAGCAAAACACACTTAGAGACCCAAAAATTATTTCCCCATTGACTTAAACTCCCATAAGGCATATTTAAATGCACCAAAGTTAGCATGTTAACATTCATCTTCTTTGCTAGTATATTCTACCACGTAAACTTGTGTAGTTAGGTATATTAAAAACTAAAACTCTAAGGAAAGACTTCCCTTCCTAATTTTAATTGCTGCATTTAGGATTGCATATGGGGCATTACACAATTGCTGAAAGTAGTATTTACCATACCTTTTTATGAAATTACACTAAAAGATCATCTGAATTCAAATGACCACCAAATTTGGATCATGCTACCTTCTGTGTAAATAAGTTTATACAAAAATATAATTTATTTTCCCATATTGCCTCTATGTTCAAGATAGATCACTAAAATTTCACCCACACAAAATTTGTCATCTATATAAAACTTCCCTTAGCATAAGTTGTAGCATTATATTTTCACTCTTTGCATAGAGTGAAAGTTGAATTTCTATATATCCTGCACAATTCATCCCTTTATGATATATGTAATATTGATAAAATAATATTCATAAAAATAATTATTATTATTTAGCACAATTTTCATCCCATTCATTGTTCACTGGAATCCAATTTAGAAGCAACTTTAGGAAATGCACCAAGATGAAAACAGAGCACATGGTGCTTACTGGCAGTGGTTAAACAGGAGTTTGTCTGTCTATATGTCTGTCTGGCCTGCCCACCCCCATCTAAAGCTGCTAAAGCTGGAGAAGAAATGTTTAATGATGTTTACAGTGAGAAATTTGGAATTGATGTTTTTAACCAATAAGAGATGGGTTTTAGTTCAAATTCAATCCAGAAGAATCTCCTTCCAAAAAGAGTTTTAAATGATTCTCCCATTGTACACAGGGGGCAGAGAACAAGCATGGATGGACAGCAACGAGAACTAAACTCAAACAAATTAATATAGCACAATCATGTTATTTAGTTCCTCCAGGGAACAGGGCACACCACGCCCATATCACTACCCATTACACACCCTCTGGGTGGGTTAGATAGAGTTATACTATATCTGTGTGGAAAAGTCCAGCGAAAGACCTCACAGAGGGATAGAGAGGCTAGACCTTGCCCAGAGGTCTGAGGTTCCCAGTATATTTTATAAATGCCAAACATAGGGGATATTTTTGAAAACATTAAAGTGGGTATTTAAACATAAAAAATAAAATTGTAATTGTCCACAGATGGTAGTCCAGTTTAAGTTGTGAGATGAATGCGATGCTCTTGAAAAACACTATCAGCCTGCCCTGGGACTGAATGCATAGGCCATTAGGAGATAAAATCAAAGTCTAAGTTTGAGTTCTTGAAGGTGATACCCAGGCTAACAGATTGTCTGGTCCCGCTGTGGTATGGGTCCTCCTAATAGTGCCCTGGTTGGAGATGGCCTTCAGGTTTATTGTGAGTAGATACCTGAGCTAAGGGGGCCCTTTCCTAGACATTTTAGCTAAGAATCTAGCACTGAGAGAGCAAAACAAATAAGGGAAACTCTCAGAGAGCACCAACTTAGGCAGGCTGATTTCAGTCTGAGTGTGCTACTTGTTTCCTCATAAGTGAGAAATATTCATTCTGGCAGAAAGCCTATCTTCATGAAAAAAAGATCAAGCAGATCCATACTTGAGCCAAAAGCATTCCTGTTGAAGGCGGGGATGTAACTTAGTCACCGTAAAGTCAAAAGCATAAAACTGCAGAAAAAAAGTAATCAGGTTCTTGTCTCCCCTGGTTTCCAGGAAGGGCGGGAGGGAATGAGATGACTGCTGATAGTCCGGCCATCATCATCTCTCCCAGGAGCACACACCTGTGCACTCCTGCCTCCTGTCTGTCTCTGGAGTCAAAGTCATATGTGTACTCTGCTCCCTGCAGCCAGGTTCCCTGTTACTCTGATCCTAACTCCTAGAGCTGCCCCGGCCTCCATCTCTTCTCAGCTCTTATCCCATGTGCCGTTCCCTCATCCATGATGTCTAGACTGACCAGACCTTGGAATCAGGGGAAGAACGTAAGAGATCTCTCCACAACCTCTCCTGCTGCCCATCTTCTTTATCTTTCCATCTTGCAGCCCTTTCAGGGTAGGAACTGGAAAAACATTTTCCAGGCCTGAGGAAGAGAAGTTGGAAGACACCACTCGATGCATGGCTTGCCTGATTTCCAATCATGTTCTTTGGTTTTCCCTGACCTCAGGTTCATTTTCTGCCTACCAAGTGTCAAGCAGCCAGAGCCTGAGTCTATCATCCATTGCTGTTTGTCTGGCCTGATGTTAACCTGTTATGAAGGGTAATTTATGTGTCAACTTGACTAAGCCATGGTACCCAGATTTTGGTCAAACACCAGTCTAGATGTTGCTGTGAAGGTATATTTTTATACGTGATTAACACCAAAATCAGTAGACTTTGAATAAAGCAGATACTCTCCATAATGTGGATCCTAAAGTGATCATCTGATCACTTAAAGTCCTTAAGAGGAAAAGATGGAAGAAGAAAAGATGCCCTGAGAAAGGGGGAATTCTGCCTCTAGACAGCCTTCACACTTGAGCTGCAAATCAACTCTTCCCTGGGTCTCCAGCCTGCCAACCTCCTCTTCAAAATTCAGACTTGCTAGGCCACACAAGAGCATGAGCCAATTCTTTAAAATGAATTCCTCTCTTTTTTCTTGCTCTGTCTTGGAAAGATCCTATTGATCTCATTCTATTGGTTCAGTTTCTCTAGAAAACCCTAATATATCCAATATGACCCTCCTGGCTAAAGTGAAAATGATGGTGTCCATTCATTCCTTCATTCAGTGTAGCTTTTCTGAAGACATGGCCTACACTTGGCCAAGTGACATCCCTCTCCCCCTAAGGGAGAGGCAAGTAGTTTCAATGAATGAAACATGCCATGCGTTAAGAAAGGATTGAGCCCCTGGCTAGGGAGGCTCAACAAAGCTTTCCAAATCTGTATGGAATATGCGCAGTCACTGAAGGGCCTCCCAAGGTCAGATTTGCATCTTGGAATTCTCTGAGGAGGGTGGCTCTGAGGGGTCTCCACTCCTGACAAGGTGCTGCTGCAGTGTTCAAGTGAAAATCATCACTAGCTGTACTGAGACCACCAAGGAAGGAGCACAAGAAAGGAAGGGCAGGTCTCATGTGAACATGGCCTGGGGTTGGTGCTGGGTAGATAGTACCGGCATTTTTCCTTTTTTTTTTTACATGTTTGATACTTACCTACATATCTTCAATAATGGCTAAAGTGTCTACACATAAATCACAATAGTATAAAGACTTCAGAAGATATTAGAACAACCTTATCATAGTTTCTCAATCTAGCTTCTTCATTTTGCTCTTCAATGAAATTTCCAGCCCAGCTTCATGCTATTTTCCAGAAATGGATTATAATGATCTCTCAAATTATGAATTAAACCAATTTGGATTGAAGCTCTTTCCACTGCACTTGTTCACAAAATCCCCAGGATGAGGAAATCAATTAAACGAAGGGTCTTAAAGCACTGAGAGCCATCAGGTGCTCCTAGAAAGTTAAAATTAGAAGGTAACAGGGAAACACACACACACACACACACAAAGACTTAGGTTGTACTTTTCTCTAATATACCAGTTTCTTACAAGAAATAAGTAGTGCTATTACAATCTTGAAGAACTTGAACTTTTTAAAAAAAGTTGTCTTACAGATTAATTAGTCCAACCTCTGACTCTATGTGTAAGACAAGAGGGAAAAGTAAAGGGGAGAGGAGAGAAGTGGAATACGAGTACATATTCATCCTGGCTAAATCTTAACACTACCTTTTCAAGGCAGGTATTAATATGTTGATTTCAGAGCTGGAACATTTCATTCAAAACATTTCACTCACCTCAAAGCAAAGCAAGTGGCCACGGGGAATGGCTCCCAATTGTGTCTGCTTACAAAGCAGGCACTGTCTACAGACTCCCACCTTACCTTAAACTCCTCCTGAGGAAAACAGGCCCAGGACAAAGGAAGGGCACATTCATCATCTGCCAGCCACTGAGGACCAGAGGTTGTATCAGAAAACAGTTTTCCTTGTTTTCATTTTAGTATAATTTCCACCTCATTATCCTAAACCAAATTCCCACTTCCCTCAGACAGGCCAGTTAGCATTCCATTTAAATCCTTTGTCTTTCAGAGATTATGTGGTTAGAATTAACAAACACCCCTGATGTACAAATGAGCTAACAATGATAAAGTCAATGGAAGGTGTGAACCAGTCCAAGGTAAGTCAGTATGAACACGAGTGTCCAGCTGCACTACTCAGGTCATTAAAGACATCCAAATGTAAAAGAAAGCATTATAATTTTGAAGCATGGTGTTCCTGTCTGTGGAAACCTGAAGAGAACAGACAACCCGACAAAATAGTTCCAGACTTTTTTCTTTATGTACCTGTTCCTTCCAGCAGATGTCACTAAAGGGCAGTCCTCTCTTCTAGGTCAAATTAATGATTTCAAGGGAGATGAGGTGGTTTAATGTGTCCTAAATGTCACGCTGGAAGGACTAGACTGCAGGCTGAATAGCGTTCGCTAAATCCCATTCATTTGCATGTGAAAATAGCAGCCAGCAGCAAAGTTGCTGCTTTTCACTCTGAGGTGATAATATACCACATTGCATAAAGTAATGTCTTTTGGGGAATAAGAAGCTGTGACTCAATTTTGACCCAAAACTCAAATGTAAACTCTTGAATGTAAAGACATTGCTAACTTTGTCATTTAGGTGAAAATATATTTCAAAATAATAAGATTTAACTTTTCAAATTAATTACTTAACATAATTCATACTATTAGGATCATTATGATACTATGCAACAATGTTAACATTTCTGTCCCCTCTTTTCATGTTAAGCATGGCTTGCCTGAATGCCCCTGTGCTTGGGAGAGTGGCCAACACCCTTGGATCCCACTAGACAAGTATGCCTCATGAGCCAATAAACACAGTCTGAAAGAATATTACAGAATCCCTGAAATCAGACTTGGTTATATTTTTATCTTGGATTACATGTATCTTTTTTTTTTTTAAGAATTTATTTATTTAGGGCGCCTGGGTGGCTCAGTCGTTAAGCGTCTGCCTTCGGCTCAGGTCATGATCCCGGGGTCCTGGGATGGAGTCCCACATCGGGCTTCCCGCTCTGCGGGAAGCCTGCTTCTCCCTCTCCCACTCCCCCTGCTTGTGTTCCTGCTCTCGCTATGTTTCTCTCTGTTAAATAAATAAATAAAATCTTAAAAAAAAAAAAAAGAATTTATTTATTTATTTGACAGATAGATAGAGAGCACAAGTAGGCAGAGTGGCAGGCAGAGGGAGAGAGAGAAGCAGGCTCTCTGCTGAGCGGGGAGCCGGATGCGGGGCTCAATCCCAGGACCCCAGGATCATGACCTGAGCCGAAGGCAGCTGCTTAACCGACTGAGCCACCCAGGTGCCCCAAGGATTACATGTATCTTGTTTGTCCTCCTGTTTCCTACTACTGGGTTGCTACTTTGTTCTGGGGCAGTCAGAAGGATGTCCCTTGACCTGTTTCTCCACCACGTATTTGATGGCCAAGGATTTGTCAGGGGTGAGATTCACTTCTGGGGTGCCCTGTGCCACAGGATAAAGTTGATCTTATTTGAATGTCACATATCTAGCTCCATACCTCCCTGCCCGTCCCCAGGCACCCTGGAGTGAAATAGGCCAAACGTTTTAATCACATGTTGGTCACACTGTTTCATAACTCTACATATGTGCACATGCTATTCCTTTATTTGGAATACCCTTCCCTTTCTTCTCTATCACACGCTCAAGAATCCTCCAAGACGACGTGCAAATATCACCTGCATGATAACGTTGAAGGCATCACTTTTGCAGCAGCCTCACAGTTGGTCAGAAGGAAGCACAGCCAGTGAAAGCAGCTCTGTCACCTGCAGTATCTACTTGGGCGTCCCTCACCGCCAATGCCCAGACTGTCCTCCACAATGCAATGTTGGCATGAGCCTCCAAATCCATCCTTTATTTCCTCAGGGAAACATTCCTTGACAACTTCTCTCTGGGGTCCTATGTGCTCCTTCAAGGCCTTTGCAATGGGAGGCAGTTTAGTGCTATGGTTCGGAGTGCAGACTTCAGGACCAATGAAGCACACTCAATTTGGTCTTGGCCTCTCCCCAGCCATGTGACTTCGGACAAGCCCATACTCCCTCTGGGGTTCCTCATCATAAACTGTGGACAGTGATACTCAGCCCATTGTATTAAATATCAGAATTCACACAAATCATTTAGAATAATGCCTAACGTGTGGTAAATGTTAGCAGTTGTAACATTACCACCATCAATATAAATTCTGTTATTGTAACATTTTAAATACAACATTTGTAATTTTCTAATTATAATGTCTGTGTTTCCAACTAACACAGCTAAATTGGGAGCTCCTTAAGAGCAGCGAATATGTCTAAGTCATCTTTGTATACATAGCACAAAGTTTGCATCCCGAGCATAAATACTGAGGCAGATAATTTAATAATAACAACCACAACAATAATAATAGTGGGATGAATCAGCTATGGTCCATAATAGGCAAAATAGGAAATACTAGAAATATAAAACAAATGAAAAGTTAGGTTTCAGTTCAGTTGCATATAAGATGCTCATCCGTAGATGAAAACTCAACTTTTGTAAATATTAGTGATAACATATTCTAATTCAAAATCCATTTTTCAGAAAGAAAAGAGAAATTCAGTTAACTGAATGTATAGTTTTTCCTTTATGAAGCTAGACACTGACACTTGCAGTTCTGTACCTGGGCGTCACACACCAGATTGGCCTGACTTGGGAAATGTGACCTGTATGCCAGAGACAATGACTGGAAATCAAATCTCCATATACAACTACTCAATTCCTGTAATTCTCAGAGAAGCTGAAAAGGATGTTCAATTTTGCAATAACCTCCACTTCTCAAATATGTGATGTCTTTTTGGAAAATATATTTCTGTCTATAATTCAAGTAAATCATTTAACATTTTTGCCTCTATCTCCCATATCAATATTTGCGTGCCAATAATAACAACTGAAGGAAAAAAATCTAATTTTATTTCCAAAAGAAAGAAGTCTCTACATTTAGCATTTTTGTTGCATTTATTTGTCAACTCACTGAAGGAGACTTTCTCCTTTATCATTTCATTCAACTTGTCCTGCCCCAGGCCATCTATGCGCTCTTTTTTTTTTTTTTTTTTAAAGATCTTATTTATTCATTTAACAGAGTGAGATACAGCGAGAAAGGGAACGCAATCAGGGGGAGTGGGAGGGGGAGAAGCAGGCTTCTTGTGGAGCAGGGAGCCCAATGTGGGGCTCCATCCCAGGACCCTGGGATCATGACCTGAGCTGAAGGCAGATGCTTAATGACTGAGCCACCCAGGCGCCCCCATCTATGTATTCTTGATGGATAAAGTCAATGAATTTGTTTGAGTCATCATTTTACTTTGTCTTTTGGTGGCATTTGATAATGTTAACTCCCTTCCTCTTTAAGCCTTTCTGGATTTTCACATTTTTCTCCTAATAGTCTGTCTCAGACTCCTTTTCCAGATTATTTTCTTTTTGTTTGCCTCTTAAATGATGATGTCTCTAAGGCTGTGCCTTCAACCATCTTCTTTCCTCCCTTAACCTTCTCGAGCAATCCTATCCACTATTTTGGTTTCTATGAAACTATGTAAAAGCAAGGAAATGTGAATTATATATGAGTAACGTGTGTGTATATACACACATACATTTGTATATACACACACACACCAAATCTCTACCTTTTTCTTAGATATCTACCACATTCTCCATGCCTGACATTAATCCAGCCACTTGATCTCTCTATAAAGGTACCAAGGCACCTCAACTTTCCCCAAATCCTTGCTCTTAATATCCACCCAGACACAAAATCACAAACCTAAGAACACATCTGTATGGCTATCAAGTCCCCCTGAGTCCTACCATGGGCAAGTTCTGTGCCCACATCATCACCATCCAGACAATCTATATCCTCATGCACTTTTTTTTTTTTAAGATTTTATTTATTTATTTGACAGAGAGATAGCAAGAGCAGGAGCACAGGCAGGGGAAGCGGGAGAGGGAGAAGCAGGCTTCCCGCCAACCAGGGAGCCCGATGTGGGGCTCGATCCCAGGGCCCTGGGATCATGACCTGAGCTGAAGGCAGATGCTTAACGACTGAGCCACCCAGGCGCCCCCTCATGCACTCTTTATATTCCCCTTGCACACAGCTGTGGAGGATTTCTGTAGGAATGCAATCTTTTTTGTTTTGTTGTTGATTTATTTTAACCTTCCCAGTTTAAAATCTTAAATGGCTTGCCATTGCCAGCAGAGGCCAACTGGAACTACTTGTATGGTATATGAAGCCTTCCCTGATTCCCGTACTTCCCTGCTTTTCACCTGCGAATACTTCTGACACCCTATGTTTTAGCCATGTCAAAGTGCTTTCAATCTCTAGAACACCTCAAGATGTATCATGCTTTTATGGATTTCAACATGTTGTTCTTTCTTTCTAGAATTCCTTCTCACCATCCTACCCTAGAAAATACCCATCCATCTTCAAGCATTATGCTTAATAGTGATATCTTCTATAAAGCCATGAACCTCACTAAAAAACCTAATCATTACAATTATATTAAAGAGAATAAAATAACTAGGAATAAATTTAACCAAGGAGGTGAAAGATCTGTATACTGATAAATATAAGATATTGATGAAAGAAACTGAAGAGATTACATAAATGGAAATAAACTCCAAGCTTATGGATTGGACGAATATTGTTAAAATGTCCATACTACTCAAGGAAATCTACAGATTCGATGCAATCTCTATCAAAATTTCAATGTCATTTTCACAGAAATAGAACATATAATCCTAAAATTTGTAGGGGACCACAAAAGACATCGAATAGCAAAAACAATCTTGAGAAAGAAGAACAAAAAACCAGAGGCATCACACTTCCTAATTTCAAGCTATATTACAAAGTTATTATATTATAGCAATCAACACAGTATGTGGTACTGGCATAAAAATAGAGACTGATATCAATGGAACAGAACATACAGCCCATCAATAAACCAACACACATGTGGTCAATTAATTTATGACCAAGGAGTCAAGAGTATACAGTAGGAAAAGGACATTCTCTTTAATAAGTGGTGTTGGGAAAACTGGACAGTCACATGCAAAAGAATGAAACTGGACCACTATCTTACACCATACACAAAAATTAACTCAAAATGGATTAAAGACTTGAATGTAAGACCTGAAACTATAAAACTCCTAGAAGAAAACATAGGTAGTAAGCTCCTTGACATTGGTCTTGGTGATGAATTTTTTTGGATTTGAAACCAAAAGCAAAACAACAAATGCAAAACTAAGTAAGTGGGATATATCAAACTAAAAAGCTTATGTAACAGCATAAGAAACAATCAATAAAATGAAAAAGCAACCTATTGAATGAGAGAAAATATTTTCAAGTTTATCTCTGAAAAGGGGCTAATATCCAAAATATACAAGGAACTGCAACTCAATACCAAAAAAAATAAACAATCCAACTAAAAAAATGGGCAGAGGATCTGAATATTTTCCCAAAGAGGACATAGAAACTGCCAATTAGCACATAAAGAGGTGCTCAATATCACTAATCATCAGAGAAATGCAAATCAAAAATACAATGAGATATCACCTCACACATGTTAGAATGGCTATTATCAAAGAGGAAGAAGAATGAGGAGGAGGAGAAGGTGAAGAAACAACAGTGTTGGCAAAGATATGATGAAAAGGGAACCCTTGTGCACTGTTGGTGGGGTAGTAAATTGCTGCAGCTACTATGGAAGACAGTATGGAGGTTCCTCAAAAAGTAAAAATAAAAATACCATAAATCCAACAATTCCACTTGTGGGTATTTATCTGAAGAGAAACAAAACATTAATTGGAAAAGATATGTGTGCCCCCATGTTCACTGCAGCATTATTTACAAAAGCTAAGACTTGGGGGGCGCCTGGGTGGCTCAGTTGGTTAAGCGACTGCCTTCGGCTCGGGTCATGATCCTGGAGTCCCGGGATTGAGTCCCGCATCAGGCTCCCTGCTTGGCGGGGAGTCTGCTTCTCCCTCTGACCCTCCTTCCTCTCATGCTCTCTGTCTCTCATTCTCTCTGTCTCAAATAAATAAATAAAATCTTTAAAAAAAAAAAAAAATCTAAGACTTGGAAGCAACCTAATAGTCCAAGAATAGATGAACAGATTTTTAAAATGTGATATATACAATGAAATATTATTCAGTCATAAAAAAAAGAAGGAAATCTGCATTTGCAACAACATGGATGGACTTGAAGGCATATGCTGAGTGAATTAAGTCAGACAGAGAAAGACAAATACTTATATGTGGATCAAAAGAAAAAAAAAGGGGGGGTGGAGCAAGATGGCAGAGGAGTAGGAGACCTGGATTTCATCTGGTCCCAGGAATTCAGCTGGATAGGGATCAAACCATTCTGAATGCCTACGAACTCAACAGGAAACCAAAGAAAAGAATAGCAACAACACTCTGAACAGAAAAGCGACCACTTTCTGGTAGGTAGTACATGCAGAGAAGTGAATCCGAGGTGATATTCAGGAAGATAGATGGCGGGGAAAGGGGCCTCAGTTGGCTGCTTCTGGCAAGTGATAGAGCCTCAGAGCACAAAATCGGAAATTTTAGAAGTCGGCTCTGCTGAGGGACGTCGCTCCAGTGGCTAAGTAGGGGGTGAAACCCTCACTGGGACAGTGTGGTCTCAGGACCCTCAGGGTCGGAGAAAGACTGGGGGTGCCTGAGTACAACAGAGCTCCCAGGTATCGGAGCGGGGAAGCCGGCTGCAGAGACGGAGCTGAGGAGTGGGTTCTCAGCTCGGGGTTGCCATAAACCATGATCTGCGGCACAGTCGGACACTGCTCTTCCAGCAGGGACCCAACAAGCAGCAGATCTGGGGAGACTCCCCTTCTTCCCCCGGAAGGAGTGGTGTGGGAGCACACCGCAGGGATCTGCTGGGTTTGGAGACTTCACGCAGGGTCGTGTGCCAGAGATAGAAATGCTCAGTCATGGGCCAGGTGAGCACAGAGTGCGGCCAGAGACTGGGGAGACGGGAGTGAATGACTGCTTTTCTCTGGGGGTGCACTGAGGAGTTGGGCACGGAGTTCTCGACTCCTCCCAGGGGGAGATTGGGAGGCTGCCATTTTCACTCTTGTCCTCCAAAGCTGTATGGAAAGCTTGCAGGGAACAAAAGCTCCCGAGAGCAATCCCAAGTAGATGACTTAGCCCGGACCTGCAAGGGTGGGACAATTCTGCCTCCAGGAAAGACATTTGGGAACCATGGCAACAGGCCCCTCCCCCAGAAGATCAGCGAGAACAGCCAGCCAAGACCAAGTTTACCGATCAATGAGAACAGCAGAACTCTAGCGCTAGGGGAATACTGCACATAGAATTCATGGCTCATTTCCCATGATTCTTTAGTCTTTGAAAGCTAATTTTTTTAATTTTCTTTTTTTCTTTTTCTTTTTTTTGGAATTTTTCTTTTTCCCTTTTTCAACTAACATCTTATCAATCCCTTTTTTTAAAAAATCTTTTTTATTTTTCATTTTTAGAGTCATGTTCTATCCCTTCAGAGTAGTTACCCATATTTTTGGTATATATATATATATATAAGTTGTTCTGTCTTTAAAATTTTGAGATACAGTTTCTTCTAACAGATCAAAATATACCCTAAATCTCTAGTGTATGGCTTTGTTCTAGTCTCCTGCCTGATCACATTCTCTCCCTTTTTTTTTTAATCATCTTCTTTCTTTTTTCAACCAACTTCTTATCAGTTCCTTTTATAAAATCTTCTATAATTTTCATCTTAACAGTCATATTCCATCCCTTCAGCATATTAACCCTTTTTTTTGTACATATATAAGTTTTTCTTTCTTTAAAATTTTGGGAGGCACTTTCTTATTTCTACTAACACACCAAAATATGCCCAAAATCTAGTGTGTGGCACTGATCTATGCATCAGCCTGATCATATTTGATTACATTCTACTTTTTTTGTTTTGTTTTGTTTTTGTTTGTTTTTATCCTTTTCTTTCTTTTTTTTTCTTTTTCGTTTGTCTTTCTTTCCCTTTCTTTTCTCCTGGTTTCAGGTCTTTTCTGATTTGGACAAAATGCAAGACAGAAAAAGTCACCTCAACAAAAAGAACAAGAGGCAGCACTGATGGCCAGGGACCTAATCAATACGGACATTAATAAGATGTCAGAACTAGAGTTCAGAATGATGATTTTAAAGATACTAGCTGGGCTTGAAAAAAGCATGGAAGTTATAAGAGAAACCCTTTCTGGAGAAGTAAAAGAGCTAAAATCCAACCAAGTTGAAATCAAAAAGGCTATTAATGAGGTGCAATAAAAAATGGAGGCTCTAACTGCTAGGATAAATGAGGCAGAAGAGAGAATCAGTAATATAGAAGACCAAATGATGGAAAATAAAGAAGCTGAGAAAAAGAGAGATAAACAACTACTGGATCATGAGGGCAGAATTCGAGAGATAAGTGATACCATAAGACGAAACAACATTAGAAAAACTGGGATCCCAGAAGAAGAAGAAAGAGAGAGAGGGGCAGAAGGTATATTGGAGCAAATTATAGCAGAGAACTTCCCTAATTTGGAGAAGGAAACAGGCATCAAAATCCAGGAGGCACAGAGAACCCCTCCAAAATCAATAAAAATAGGTCAACACCCCACCATCTAATAGTAAAACTTATGAATCTCAGAGACAAAGAGAAAATCCTGAAAGCAGCTCAGGAGAAGAGATCTGTAACCTACAATGGTAAAAACATTAGACTGGCAACAAACCTATCCACAGAGACCTGGCAGGCCAGAAAGGACTGGCATGATATATTGAGAGCACTAAATGAGAAAAACATGCAGCCAAGAATACTATATCCAGCTAGGTTGTCATTGAAAATAGAAGGAGAGAAAAAAGCTTCCAGGACAAACAAAAACTAAAGGAATTTGCAAACACAAAACCAGCCCTACAAGAAATCTTGAAAGGGGTCCTCTAGCAAAGAGAGAGCCTAAAAGCAACATAGACCAGAAAGGAACACAGACAATATACAGTAACAGTTGCCTTACAGGAAATACAATGGCACTAAATTCATATCTTTCAATAATTACCCTGAATGTAAATGGGCTAAATGCCCCAATCAAAAGACACAGGCTACCAGATTGGATACAAAAACAAGATCCATCAATATGCTGTCTGCAAGAGACTCATTTTAGAACCAAAGACACCCCCAGATTGAAAGTGAGGGGGTGGAAAACCATTTACCATGCTCATGGACACCAAAAGAAAGCTGGGGGGGCAATCCTTATATCAGACAAATTAGATTTTAAACCAAAGACTGTAATAAGAGATGAGGAAGGACACTATATCCTACTAAAAGGGTCTATCCAACAAGAAGATCTAACAGTTGTAAACATCTATGACCCTAACATGGGAACAGCCAATTATATAAGCCGATTAATAACAAAGCAAAGAAACACATCGACAACAATACAATAATAGTGGGGGACTTTAACACCCCCCTCACTGAAATGGACAGATCATCTAAGCAAAAGATCAACAAGGAAATAAAGACTTTAAATGACACACTGGACCACATGGACTTCACAGATATATTCAGAACATTCCATCCCAAAGCAACAGAATACACATTCTTCTCTAGTGTCCATGGAACATTCTCCAGAATAGATCACATCCTAGGTCACAAATCAGGTCTCAACAGGTACCAAAAAATTGGGATCATTCCCTGCATATTTTCAGACCACAGTGCTTTGAAACTAGAACTCAATCACAAGAGGAAAGTCAGAAAGAACTCAAATACATGGAGGCTAAAGAGCTTCCTACTAAAGAATGAATGAGTCAACCAGGAAATTAAAGAAGAATTAAAAAAATTCATGGAAACCTATGAAAATGAAAACACAACTGTTCCAAATCTTTGGGATGCAGCAAAGGCAGTCCTAAGAGGAAAGTATATAGCAATACAAGCCTTTCTCAAGAAACAAGAAAGGTCTCAAGTACACAACCTAACCCTAAACCTAAAGGAGCTGGAGAAAGAACAGCAAATAAAGCCTAAACCCAGCAGGAGAAGAGAAATAATAAAGATCAGAGCAGAAACCAATGAAATAGAAACCAGAAGAACAGTAGAACAGATCAACGAAACTAGGAGCTGGCTCTTTGAAAGAATTAACAAGTTTGATAAACCCCTGGCCAGACTGATCAAAAAGAGAAGAGAAATGACCCAAAACAACAAAATCATGAATGAAAGAGGAGATCACAACCAACACCAAAGAAATACAATTATAAGAACATATTATGAGCAACTCTATGCCAGCAAATTAGATAACCTGGAAGAAATGAATTCATTCCTAGAGATGTATCAACTACCAAAACTGAACCAGGAAGAAATAGAAAACCTGAACAGACCTATAACCACTAAGGAAATTGAAGCAGTCATCAGAAATCTCCCAAAAAACAAAAGCCCAGGGCCAGATGGCTTCCCAGGGGAATTCTACCAAACATTTCAAGAAGAATTAATACCTATTCTTCTGAAACTGTTCCAAAAAATAGAAATGGAAGGAAAACTTCCAAATTTGTTTTATGAGGCCACCATTACCTTAATCCCCAAACCAGACAAAACCCCATCAAAAAGGAGAATTACAAACCAATATCCTTGATGAACATGGATGCAAAAATTCTCACCAAAATACCAGCCAATAGGATCCAACAGTACATTAAAAGGATTATTCACCACGACCAAGTGGGATTTATCCCTGGGCTGCAAGGTTGGATCAACATCTGCAAATCAATCAACGCAATACAATACATTACTAAAAGAAAGAACAAGAATCATATGATCCTCTCAATAGATGCAGAAAAAGCTTTTGACAAAGTATAGCACCCTTTCTTGATCAAAACTCTTCAGAGTATAGGAATAGAGGGTACATACCTCAATATCATAAAAGCCATCTATGAAAAACCCACAGCAAATATCATTCTCAATGGGGAAAAAGCTTTCCCCCTAAGGTCAGGAGCACAGCAGGGATGTCCACTATCACTATTGCTATTCAACATAGTATTGGAAGTCCTAGCAACAGCAATCAGACAACAAAAAGAAATAAAAGGCATCCGAATTGGCAAAGAAGTGAAACTCTCACTCTTTGCAGACGATATGATACTTTATATGGAAAACCCAAAAGACTCCACCCCAAAACTGCTAGAAATCATGCTGGAATTCAGTAAAGTGGCAGGATATAAATCAATGCACAGAAATCAGTGGCATTCTTATACACCAACAAGACAGAAGAAAGAGAAATTAAGGAGTCAATCCCATTTACAATTGCACCCAAAACCATAAGATACCTAGGAATAAATCTATTGAAAGAGGCAAAGAATCTGTACTCCAAAAACTATAAAATACTCATGAAAGAAATTGAGGAAGACACAAAGAAATGGGAAAACGTTCCATGCTCATGGATTGGAAGAACAAATATTGTGAAGAAGTCAATGCTACCTAGAGCAATCTACACATTCAGTGCAATCCCCATCAAAATACCATCCACTTTTTTCAAAGAAATGGAACAAATAATCCTAAAATTTGTATGGAACCAGAAAAGACCCCGCATAGCCAGAGGAATGTTGAAAAAGAAAAGCAAAGCTGGTGGCATCACAATTCCAGACTTCAAGCTCTATTACAAAGCTGTCATCATCAGGACAGTATGGTACTGGCACAAAAACAGACACATAGATCAATGGAACAGAATAGAGAGCCCAGAAATGCACCCTCAACTCTATGGTCAACTAATCTTTGACAAAGCAGGGAAGAATGTCCAACAGAAAAAAGACAGTCTCTTCAACAAATGGTGTTGGGAAAATTGGACAGCCTCATGCAGAAGAATGAAACTGGACCATTTCCTTACACCACACACAAAAATAAACTCCAAATGGTTGAAAGACCTAAATGTGAGACAGAAGTCCATCAAAATCCTAAAGGAGAACACAGGCAGCAATCTCTTGGACCTCAGCCAAAGCAACTTCTTCCTAGACACATCGCCAAAGGCAAGGGAAGCAAGGGCAAAAATGAACTATTGGGACCTCATCAAGATAAAAAGCTTTGCACAGCAAAAGAAACAGTCAACAAAACCAAAAGACAACTGACAGAATGGGAGAAGATATTTGCAAATGACATATCAGATAAAGGGCTAGTATCCAAAATACATAAAGAACGTCTAAACTCAACACCTGAAGAACAAATGATCCAATCAAGAAATGGGCAGAAGACATGAACAGAAATTTTTTCAAAGAAAACATCCAAATGACCAACAAACATATGAGAAAGTGCTCAATATTACTCAGCATCAGGGAAATCAAAATCAAAACCTCAGTGAGAAAGCACCTCACACCAGTCAGAATGGCTAAAATTAACAAGATAGGAAATGACAGATGTTGGCAGGGATGCGGAGAAAGAGGAATCCTCCTACACTGTTGGTGGAAATGCAAGCTGGTGAAGCCACTCTGGAAAACAGTATGGAGGTTCCTCAAAAAGTTGAAAATAGAGCTACCGTACGATCCAGCAATTGCACTAGTGAGTATTTACCCCAAAGATACAAATGTAAGGATCTGAAGGGGTACATGCACCCTGATGTTTATAGCAGCAATGTCCACAATAGCCGAACTGTGGAAAGAGCCAAGATGTCTATCGACAGATGAATGGATAAAGAAGAAGTGGTATATATATATACAATGGAATATTATGCAGCCATCAAAAGGAATGAGATCTTGCCATTTGCAACTATGTGGATGGAACTGAAAGGTATTATGCTGACGGAAATAAGTCAATCAGAGAAAGACATGTATCATATGACCTCACTGATATGAGGAATTCTTAACTCAGGAAACAAACTGAGGGTTGCTGGAGTGGTGGGTGGTGGGAAGGATGGGGTGGCTGGGTGATAGACACTGGGGAGGGTATGTGCTATGGTGAGCACTGTGAATTGTGCAAGACTGTTGAATCACAGACCTGTACTTCTGAAACAAATAATACATTATATGTTAAAAAAAAAAAAAAGATAGCAGGAGGGGAAGAATGAAGGAGGTAAAATCGGAGGGGGAGATGAACCATGAGAGAGGATGGGCTCTGAAAAACAAACTGAGGATTCTAGAGGGAAGGGAGGTGGGGGTGGTTTAGCCTGGTGATGGGTATTAAAGAGTGCATGTTCTGCATGGAGCACTGGGTGTTTTACGCAAACAATGAATCATGAAACACACATCAAAAACTAATGATGTAATGTATGGTGATTAACATAACAATAATAAATAAATAATAATAATTTTAAAAAGAAAGGGAAAAAAAAGGAAAGCTTACCTATGCCCTCAATGTACCTTTCCCCCTTCCTTAGCTACTATTCTGTAAACTTCTGCAACACAGCCAACAGGTTCTGTGCCAGGCATTGAGCATGGTCACTGAGATGTAATTTGGTTCAACAAAGAGGTGAATGAATGAGTGCATTACACCTTTAAGAGTTCCAAAATATACCTTTTGCAAGAACAAAGTATTTTCCCCCTGTGTTAGCCCTACTAAATCTACACACAGTGAAAACTGGAAAAAAAAGTATCTGTTTATGATTTATAAAAAAATGGTTTGCCCTCTTTTCTTTACCAATCCGCTATTATCATGGCTGTTTTTCTGTAATGGTATTTTTGTACCATAATTTACTCCACAGTGAGATCAGCAGTAACATCTCATCCAAAGAGCTAAAGATGTTAAATAAATGTCTATGACCTCACTACATTATAGAATAGGATAGAAGACAGAGAAATCAACATGCTGAGAAAGTGGCCACAACAGCACAACTCTTTGAAAGTGCAACTTCAGTTCCTCTCGCTAAAAATACACAAAGACGAGGGGACTGCTTTTTTGAAAGCTATTTGCACTAGAGATATGCTCAGAATTAGGCTACAGCATGTGGTTACATTACATATTTGCTCATTCCATGGCAAAGCCTTTTGTTTTAAGGCTCATAAATGGGTTTTCACAAATCTGCTTCCATCTGCATTCCATGCGTGTAAATCATCCTGTTTGAAATATCAGGCTGACAGCGTAGTTGAGCCCCTGGTTGAGATTCTGCCTGTAACACAGCTGCAGCCCTGAGTGAGAAGTTGTTGGACTATCCATTTTTGGTGTCACAGGTAGGAATTTTTGTGTCACCCTCAGAAAGCTTACCAACATTGTGTAAGCTTAAAAGAAGGACCAATCAGCTGAGTATTATGGTGAACATTATCTACTTCCACCAGTTTTTACAATAATACAAAATCTTATTTCTAATGAATTATCATGTTAGTAATACAACAGGTTAAAAGAAGAAAAGATCTCTTGTAGGAAGAATTTTACTCAACCTATTTATTTCTATAGTATCTGTAACTTATTTGTATAAATATACATACTGCTGGTGTTATGTTTCACTTCACAGTACAGATCATAATTCATGTCACAAAATTCTCCAATCCCATAACATACACAATTTGGACATCTATATCATTAGCATTCTCATTAAAAATTCAAATAATACATTAAACAATATTATCTTCTATTAAAAATTTATTCTTCCTTTAAGTGGTATGAGAGATAAAGATTGAAACTTATTCTTTATCAAAAGTCCCCAGATATTTCTAGAAATATTACCTGATCAGAAAATCCATAAACTTCTAAATGTTCTTACATACAACAAATGATCAATAAACATTTGTTGAGGAATGATGCATGCATGTATGTATGTATGTATGTATGTATGTATGTATGGAAGGAAAAATGCATGGATAGATGTGGGCTCTTTCAAGAAGACAATAAATATAAAGTAAAACAAATATTATGAAAAATAAATAATATAGTAGCTCACACACTGAAGTCATGCAGAAACTGTATGATAAAAAAGAATGAATGAAGTGAATGAAGACATTAAAATATCAACTTATTTTATCCCTCAAGTTAACCAAAAGACAATCTGTTGAAAGAAAACTGTCAATCATGTATTTCAATCCATATTTAGAAAATAAGGAAACATAGTCTACAAAAGTTCATAGAATTAACTAGAAAGGGGACTAGATATCAGATCTTCTGACTTTGATTTAAAGTGATTTTCCATCAGAGCACATATTGTTTGCTTCTAGTACAAAAATGAAAAAAAAAATGGTACTGTTATGACCTATTTTCAGAGAAACATGTTTTAATGAGCAAAAGAATACTGTACAATTCATTGTAGCTTCTAGTCAGCAGTTTTATTGTATGGCTGGAATGATGGAATGATTATAATTGCTTACTTAGGTTTCAGAAGCATTTTTAACTTCTTAGACAATTTATAATTTACAGCATCCTTTAGTCTCTTGATTAGGAGATGGCTGGTCAGACTTTTCAGGGTAACTTCAGGGTTTCAAATGTGCTACAGATTGGCAGGAATTTATTACATAGGTAGGTGCACACATAAGCACTACACATACTCATAAAGTTAGATTAAATTCCTGATTTAATTAACCAAGATTATAAAATAACTATCAAGAGCAAAATGGCCATGCTGGGCAGGAGTAAATTTAGCCTAGCTTTTCTGAACGTCAGAATCCAAAACAGAGACATGCTAATCTAAGGAATGGAATTTTTTAACCATTTAAAAAATAGTATTTTTACTCACACACACACATACATGCACACAAAGAATACCTCCATGAACACCTAAGAGCACAGAATATGTTACACTTCTCCATATCTTCTCTAATTCCACCAATGCATTTATAAACAATGAAGTAATGTCATTATGATTTATGATTCTTATGATAAATCATTTTTGTGATTTTTTAAAAAAAATTTAAATTGTTCATTTGCTGATAAAGTATGATGTACTAGAAAGAGCACTGGGTTTTAGATTAAGGTCTACTGTTAACTAGCTGCATGGCACTGGCAAATTTTCAACTTTTTTAGGAACCTCCATGCTGTTTTCCAGAGTGGCTGCACCAGCTTGCATTCCCATCAACAGTGTAGGAGGGTTCCCCTTTCTTTGCATCCTCGCCAACATCTATCCTTTCCTGACTTGTTCATTTTAGCCATTCTGACTGGTGTGAGATGGTATCTCATTGAGGTTTGGATTTGGATTTCCCTGATGCCGAGTGATGTTGAGCACTCTTTCATGTGTCTATTGGCCATTTGGATGTCTTCTTTGCAGAAATGTCTGTTCATGTCTTCTGCCCATTTCTTAACTGGATTATTCGTTCTTTGGGTGTTGAGTTTGGTAAGTTCTTTATAGATTTTGGATACTAGACCTTTATCTGATATGTCATTTGCAAATATCTTCTCCCATTTTGTCTCTTGTCTTTTAGCTTTGTTGACAATTTCCTTTGCTGTGCAAAAGCTTTTTATCTTGATGAAGTCCCAATAGTTCATTGTTGCCTTTGTTTTCCTTGTCTACCAAATCCTATTTAGAAATAAAGATCTGAGTTTTCTCCTAAAGTACACAAGAATTAAATATTGTAGTGTTATTATCATTTTTCAAAATATGTGACTATATCTCATCTACTAATTTTTGTCTCTATTCTACACTTAAGGTAAATATTTAGGAAAATGGTTAAATAAACAAGGTTTGCTGGTTCTCTGTACACTTGATCATGCTCCTGGAGCTAACAGTCCAGCAGTCTCCACTTCCTAGGCATGGCTGTGTCTATATGAAGGTCAGTCAGTATGGTGGGTAGAAAAATAAAAGTTAAGAGTTTTTCTCCAGAAGATCTATGCTAAAATCTACTTCCAAGAAGAAATAAACAGCAAAGAAGAGTAAATAAAGTGAATAAATCTAAATATATACTGATGATGTACATTTTAAAATAATGTTATTGTGAGTTCTAAAGAGAGAGAATTAAATTACACAATTAAAAAAACCAAAATATATATTCAGAGATTATTAAAATTAAACTTTTGTAAAGTCCTTATTTGAGAGAGAGGTAAAAATATTGATTACATTCAGACTTATAGATTAAGTATGCATATGCTTAAGTTTCTAGTATAATCACTAAAAATAGAAATGAAGTGATTAACTTTTAAACTATCAGAAGACAAATTGAAAAGGAAGTAATTAAAAGAAGTCAAGAAAGAAAAGATGGCTTTAAAAGTCATGGAAATGGTAAGAAAAACAGAAACTGGAAAAGATTATAGAAATAAATCAAAATTGGGGCTCCTGGGTGGCTCAGTTGGTTAAGCGACTGCCTTCGGCTCAGGTCATGATCCTGGAGTCCCTGGATCGAGTCCTGCATCGGGCTCTCTGCTCAGCAGGGAGTCTGCTTCTCCCTCTAACCCTCCCCCCTCTCATGTGCTCTCTCTCATTCTCTCTCTCTCAAATAAATAAATAAAATCTTTAAAAAAAAAAGAAAGAAATCAAAATACATCAGTATTTTCAATAAATGCAAATGGACTAAATGCTCCAATAAAAAAACAAAGATTATTAGAATTGATTAAAAGGTTAAATCAATCAATCAAAAGTCAAAATTCTGTAATTAGCATGTGACAGATCTAAGTTTTTTTTTTTTTATTATTATTTTAGAGAGAGAGAGAGAGTGCACCAGCGGGGAGGGTTAGAGGGGGAGGTAGGGGGAGAAAGAATCTGAAGAAGACTGCACTGAGCACAGAGCCCAAAGCTGGGCTTGATCCCACAACCAGGAGATCATGACCAGGAGATCATGACCAAGAGATCACCACCTGAGCCAAAACCACGAGTCCAAGGCTCAACTGACTGAACCAATCAGGTGCCCCTTGACAGATCTGATTTAAACCCAAATTGCAATTCTTCTACTTCTGACCAAGATGGAATAACCGGGTAAGACCCGATTTGCCCTCCCACTTGAAACAATAAAGAAAAAAACAAAAAATATGTATAAATACTGACACCATGTAGCAGGCAATGAAAGACAGTGATTAACACAATATGCAAAGGAAATGAAATGAACTCAACAATCACCTCAGTGCTGGAGTTCTCAAGACAGAAAATCACAGAAGAGAGAAGGACATAGAGAAAGAGCCCCAGATCTGCAGAGGGCCCTGTCAAGTATTCAGCAGAAGAATAATCAGAGCTGTGTGTGAAGACACTACCCAGCACCAGAGAAAGAACCACATGGAAGAATGAACAGTACCAAATGTGGTGGTGCCAAGAGCATCAAACTATTTCCAAATAGTTGCCTGCAATTCCAGAACAAAGCTCTTGGAGATTTATAGGGATACAAAAATATGCTGTACCCAAAATTATAAAATTTGCAATATAAGACATTCTACCAAAGATTACCAGGCAGGCAAAGAGGCAGGAAAGCATGCTTCATAACAAGGAGAAAAATCAATCAATTGAAACTTACCAAAATTGATACAGATGTTAGAAGTATCAGACAAGGACAGCAAATCAGAATTCCACAGATCAAAAACAGTGACATGAAGATATTAAAATCAAATTTCTAAAGATGAAAATGATAAACTTTGCAATAAAAAATATGGGATTGGCAGCATATTAGATATTACAGAAGAAATGATTAATGAACTTGAAGGCATAGCAATATATTATCCAAAATGAAACACAAAGAATTTTTTTTTTCTGGTTTATAACATATAGTATTTTTTTTTCCTTACTCCTTATCTATCCATATGGACATTTATTGACAAGTTATTTTCACATGATTTCATGGTAAAATAAGCCATGATGAAATATGGTGACTTTTATTTTTCTTTCTTGGAAGTTTCAGTGCTCATAAATAATGGAGCATGGATTGCTTTATTTCATTTTAAATAGCATTTTTTATATTTAAGATTTGATTAAATTCTATTGTAATAATTTTGGAGAATACTAAAAAGCATGAAGAACAGCATTTTAATCATTCATAAGCTTGTCCCCTAAAGAGAAACCCAATTAATAATTTGGTATACAGCCTTCCTGTCTTTTTTCTAGGTAAAACATTTACATATCCATTTCCAGAATGACAAAGATACACTGAAGTATAATTTGACTGCCTCTTTTTGTATGAACTGAATTAAAGTTCATTTATGTCATATTATGTACTAGCACACATAAAGATTCACTCCACATATTAAAATGTTTTAAAGTACACAGTCTCTACTGAGAATAAACTGCTTTACTAGACATAGGATCCATTTCTAAAGGTTCTTGGAAGCTCCAGCTTTTGAATTTTTTTCTTTTTTTTTAATTTTTTTATTTATTTGAGAGAGAGCAAGAGCGAGAGTGAGAGAGAGAGAGAGAGCATGAGCAGGGGGGAAGGGCAGAGGCAAAGGGGGAGGGAGAAGCTGGCTCTCCACTGGGCAGGGAGCCTGATGTGGGGCTTGATCTCAGGACCCCAGAATCATGACCTGAGCCAAAGGCAGATGCTTAACTGACTGAACAACCCAGGCACCCCATGAATTTTTTTCTTAAATTTTTATTTTAATTCCAGTCAATTAATATATGGCATTATATTAGTTTCAGGTGTACAATATAGTGATTCAACACTTCCATACCTCACTCTGTGCTAATCATGACAAGTGCACTCCTTAATCCCCATTACCTATTAACCTATCCCCCCACCCACCTCCCCTCTGGTAACTATCTGGTTGTTCTCTATAATTAGGAATCTGTTTCTCAATTTCTTTCTCTATCTCTCTTATTTTTTCCCTTTGCTTGTTTGGTTTCATAAATTCCACATATGAGTGGAATGTTATTTGTCATTCTCTGATTTATTTCACTTAGTATTATACTTTCTAACTCCATCCACATCATTGCAAATGGCAAGATTTCATTCATTTTTACAGCTTTATCCTTTCATCGATTGATGGACACTTGGACTGCTTCCATATCTTGGTTAGTGTAGATAAAGCTGCTATAAACATAGGGGTGCATGTATGCCTTTGAATTAGTATTCTTGTATTCTTTGGGTAAATACCCAGTAGTGTAATTGCTGGGTCATAAGATACCTCTATTTTTTTACTCTTTGAGGAAACTATACTGTTTTCCACATTGGATGCATCAGTTTGCATTTCCACCAGCAGTGCAAGAGGGCTCCTTTTTCTCCACATCCTCACCAACATCTGTTGTTTCTTCTGTTGTTGATTTTGGTCCTTCTGACACCTGTGAGATGATATTTCATTGCGGTTTTGATTTACATTTCCCTAATAAGTGATGATGAGCATCTTTTCATGTGTCTGTTGGCCATTAGGATGTCTTCTTTAGAGAAATGTCTGTTCATGTCTTCTGCCCATTTTTAATTGGATTATTTGCTTTTGGGGTGTTGAGTTTTATAAGTTCTTTATATATTCTGGATACTAACCCTTTATAGAGTATGGCATTTGCAAATATCCCGTCCCATTTGGTAGGTTGCCTTAGTTTTGTTAATTGTTTCCTTTGCTGTGCAGAAGCTTTTTATTTTGATGTAGTCACAATAGTTTATTTTTGCTTTTGTTTCCCTTGCCTCAGGAGACATATCAAGAAAGAAGTTTCAATAGTGATGTCAAAGAAGTTACTACTGGTGTTCTCTTCTACAATTTTTATGGTTTCAGGTCTCACATTTAGGTTTTTAATTCATTTTGAATATATTTTTTTGTATGGTGTAAGAAAGTTGCCCAGTTTCTTTCTTTTGTATGTTGCTGTCTAGTTTTCCCAGCACCAATTATTAAAGAAACTGCCCTTTTCCCATTGGATATTCTTTTCCTACTTTGTTGAAGATTAATTGACCATATGGTGGTGGGTTCAGTTCTGGATTTTCTATTCTGTTCTATTGATCTATGTGTCTATTTTTGTGCCAGTGCCATACTGTTTTGATTACTACAGTTTTGTAATATAACTTGAAGTCTAGAATTGTGATGTCTCTAGATTTGTTTTTTTCTTTTTCAAGATTGCTTTGGCAAGTTGAGGGCTTTGTAGTTCCATACAAATTTTAAGATCATTTGTCTAGCTCTGTGAAAAATGCACTTGGTATTTTGATAGGGAGTGCATTAAATGTATAGATTGCATTGGATAGTACAGACATTTTAACAATATTTGTTCTTCCAATTCATGAGCATGGAATGTCTTTCCATTTCTTTGTGTTGTTTTCAATTTCTTTCATCAGAAGTTTTACAGTTTCCAGAGTATATGTTTGTCCCCTCTTTGGTTAGGTTTATTCCTAGGTATCTTATGGTTTTGGGTGCAATTGCAAATGGGATCAATTCCTTGATTTCTCTTTCTGCTGCTTTATTATGGATGTATAGAAATGCAACAGATTTCTGTACATTTATTTTGTATCCTATGGCTCTACCAAATTCATTTATCAGTTCTAGTAGTTTTTTTGGTGGAGTCTTTAGGGTTTTCTGTATATAATATCATGTCATCTGCAAATAGTGAAAGTTTTACTTTTTCCTTACTGATTTGGATTGCTTTTATTTCTTTTTGTTGTCTGATTGCTGTGGCTAGGACTTCCACTATGTTGAATAGAAGTGGTGAGAGTGGAAATCCTTGTCTTGTTCACTGACCTTACAGGAAAAGCTCTCAGTTTTTCTCCATTAAGGATGATGTTAGCTGTGGGTTTTCATATATGGTCTTTATTATGTTATTATTTTGAGGTATGTTCCCTCTAAACTTATTTTGTTGAGGGAAGAAAAGAATTTTAAAATTAGCTAAAACCTAAGTAGCTTAAATGGCTTACTTGATGAGTAAATGAACTTGATTTAATCTTTGAAAAGAAACTAAAATGGATTATTTGAAGAAGGTTAATAAGCACATGATATTTTAAATAATGACTACCAAGAATTAGCATTGTTTCATCAAAAACAAATTAATTCTTGCAAGCCAAATCATTCTTTAACAGAGTCTTGGAATCTGGAAAATGCAGCAAACATAACAGAGGGGACTAAGGTAGAAATCTCACAGGACCAGGTAGAAATTTGGTCAAAACTGGTCAAGACCTGCAGATAAATGGATTGACTTTAACCTAGGAGGAGGTTTCTACAAGAGTGTCAGTCAGAATCCTATGTCTTCAGTTCTGTCTGGCTAGACATCTTATTAATGAAATGGGGAACAATAAAGAGGCAATGGTGAATTTACAAATAGACTGAACCTTTGCGGAGAAGGTCATATGTTGCCTATTCACAGTCATGTTTTAAGTGACCCTTGGAATAATGGCACAAATTTGAAATATAACGTAAATAAATACCCTTTACAGTACAAATACCAAATTGTATAAGTCTAGGATGAAAAGGAATCATTTTGGATTTTGTTTTTATTATTCATTAGAGTCTATCAGGACTATGTACCAGGTACTCTGAGAGGTTCTATAAACTAAAAATAATTAAGTGTAAAGCTAATATTAGCCAATATTAGTGAAAAAGGCTAATGAAATATTACATTGCATTATTATAGAACATTCATCAATTATAGGAAAACATTCCTAATTGGCTCTGAAATGCTCAGATGTCGATCAAAATAGTTTTCGATTGTGGGTGAAACAAGTCTCAATTCAGGAGAAAGCAATTCAGATGAAGAAAGGCAGAGAAAGCACATCAGAGGAGAAACATTTGAAATAAAAACTGACAGGGGCGCCTGGGTGGCTCAGTCGTTAAGCATCTGCCTTCAGCTCAGGTCATGATCTCAGGGTCCTGGGATCAAGCCCCACATCCGGCTCCCTGCTCCGCGGAGAGCCTGCTTCTCCCTCTCCCACTCCCCCTGCTTGTGTTCTCTCTCTCACTCTGTCTCTCTCTGTCAAATACATAAATAAAATCTTAAAAAAAAAGAAAGAAAGAAAAACTGACAGATACTTAATTTTGAAAAGATTCAGGGAATACATGCATACTTTCTTCAAATGTTTGAAAGTAATTCTAGGTTTTACAAACATATATTTATCTGAACTAAGTGGCCAACAAACTCAGAGAATGGTAAATAAATTATGGCACATCAAAATTTTGGACTACTTGAAAACAACTTTGAAGAATATCGAATGATGTGGGGAAATGTTCACAACATAAGATGTAGTTCCAGAAATAGTGTATAAATAAAGCCAGAGTTCAGTTCCAATTTCACACCCGAGTGTGTTTATAAGCCCACATAGGAAAACCTATAAGAAAAGATACCAAATGCTAATAGCGATTTTCTCTGCAGGGTAGAAATGTAGATGAATTTCATTTTTATATTTCATTCTTCTTTATACTAACATTTCTACATGAGCAAATATTTCTTTTATAAATGTGAATGATATAATAAAAATATGCTTATGGGTTCCTCCCAAAAGAGAACAATAAATAGCAGCAGCTCTAGAGAGACAAATTTCAGCTTAATAAGCATTTTAAGCTTCTAAGAATTGTCCAATGAAATGAATGGGTGTGGAAAACCGTGCTCATGACCACAGGCATCTTGACAAAAGCTAGATGATAACCCAACTGGCACATCATAAAGAAGAATCAAGCAGAAGATGTTCTCAACTTTTACAATCCTTTTAATGTACAGAATCTATGATCCTTTAAAAATAGAAATTAAGAGAGGAAACCCAAGAGTTGCAAAACCAGCCTCTCTAAATAGTTTGGTTAAACACAGACATGATGTACAGAAAGACATTAGCCCCAGAGCAATTTAGACTTGAAAGAAGTTTAGGCTTTTATAGGTTTTTAGATGTGGGTATAAATTTTTCAATATTTAATTAGGAAATGCCAATAGAACACAGATGCTAAATAAATGTCTTTTAAAAAGAATCTCAGAACTTAAATAAGAACTAAGTAGTAATTTTTAAATGCACTGGTTAAAACAATGTGGCTCAAATCTTGAAGCTGCATTAAATTCATTTATGGATCCAATATGTTCGACCATTAAATTTCAGAAATGTATTTTCATCTCTTTGAAATTGAGTTGGTGTCTCTGAACCACACACACTTACCTATCAATTTATACCTACTACGGAGCAGGATTCAGTCATTGCCTGCTTTTCTCTTACTGCTGCTGAGAAGGCACTCTATTATGTATCCCAAAAAGACAAAAAGATTGCATTGCAGCTTCATGAATCTGCTCAGTGATGCATGGAACGCAGACTGACTGGTGCCAAGATGCATTCAGTGACGAAAGCTGAATAGCCCTGGGAGTTGGAATGTCTCAGCACTAGTTAACTGAAATGTAAAGGAAATAATGGCAAATTGGTTGTCTGGAACTGAGCATAAAGGAGAACCCCTGAAATAATTGGATGCCACAACTTCGGAAAGAGAAACTTCTCAGAGATTGCTTTTTTCAGATAACCTTAGACACAGGGGGTTTTGTTGTTGTTGTTCACTTAATATTAAGTGACTGCTATTGAATGATAAGTTCTCCCAGGAAAGTAGCACACTGAAAGAGGCTATAACAGGAATTTCCTCTTGTTAAAAGTCTTTCTTCTGAAATTCAAAGGGGTGTGTGGCACTGATACAGGAGCAGTTTGCTGGGCTGGAGGAGTCAAGAGTTGGGGTTCTCATCATGGCTGTCGTGGAACTCGCAATAAGAGCCAGCAGGTAGTGTGTGCTGGGTCTGCCCTTACATTGCATCACTTCTTTGTTAGACTGGTGTGCCACTACCTCTGTGTTACATATGAGGTAACTAAATAACTTGCCCAAGGACTACCAACTTGCTCAGACAGTTAATAGCAGAGCCACGTTTCAAATCCAGATTTGTCTCTTTCCAAAGCATTTACTTAATAGCCCTGCTACACTTCTGTGTATACTGTGAACAAATTTCACTTTCTCCTTAGGTCTTAGACTCCTGGACAGTGACAGTGGGAATCGATGGCTCTTTCTTTAGTCCACGGGAAACTGAGAACTAGCTTTTGAATATTAATCACCCTGTATTCTATATAGCCCTTCATCTGCTAAACACCCCCTACACTTCTTCAATACACTTCTTTCATACTCTTGGGACTCACTCATGAACCCCCGTCATTTCTGCATTGGAATACTGCTGTTGCCCCTTCAGTGGTCTTCCTGCTACAAGGTAGCTCCACTTCAGTCAATACAGAAAACTTTCTCAAAGTCCCTTATATAAACTCTTAACCCATTACATCTCTTACAATTTTTTTTCCAGCCATCCTTAGTATAACATCCAATAATCTGTGTTGTTTTGGGAAAGTTACTCACAGTTATAAGCCTTTGCTCCTCCATAGAACAAGGTTAAGATAATTAAATGGAAGAATGTATGTAAATGGAAGTCCTCAATAAGCATGTCTTATTACACAGATTATTGTTGATTTTATTACTATTGTTGACCTTACCTACTATGAAAACCCTGCATATGTCTTCTAAACCCATTAGTTCCTTTATCTGTCCTGGCCATTTGCTCCCTGACAAGTGTCTGTTTTCTCTGCGGTTCTCTCGGGATGGAACTGCCTTTGACCACTGGCCCTCCCTATTTTCATTCTTCAACAGAGAAGTGCCCCTGTTCCAGAAACTGCCCAGTTCCCCATCCAAAGTCAACGAGACCCTTCCCACCTGACTTAAAATTACCAAACATGTGGGGATAATATGTTTCTTGGCTAAATGCCTCTATCTCTTCTATCTAAATTGGTTTTCAGAACTGTTAGGACAGGTTTATGTTTGCTTTCTGTCTCAGCGCTATATATTATCTAGCTTAGTGTCATATAACCCTTGCCCACATAACAAATATTTTTTGAGTAATGAAAAAGACAGAAAAATAACAAGCAATCCTACCAAAAAATTTTTAGGCAGTCTAAAAAACAAAGGAACACAATGACCTAAGGGCTCACAGTAGAATTCCAGGTGGGAGTCAGCTTCTGAGATGGGTCAAGGTCAATGGAAAAAGAAAGCACAGAGTAGAGATGTATCCTCATAACTGACTCATTAAACTAGAGCAGTTTTAGTTGTGGTAGCTGCAGAATTCAAATATGACTGTTTACTTGAAGCTCTAATTTAGAAGAAGCGAGTTTACTGCCAAAGACTTCACTTTGTTTCTAATTACTTTTCCCATTTGTTTTGGTGATGAATTGGAGGAAAATACTTGGTAAGCGTTTCTGGTGCCAGATAGTTGAACGACTTTCCATTGCTTAGAGCCATACATCACCCTACATACCTCCTTTGCTCATTAGTCCATGATATCCTGATTATTCTTTTATAAAAACAGATAATCTGTATAACATATTGTGTATGTTTCTTTAATTCAGCCAAGTCATTATTCTCCACTACTTAAAGCAAACAGAGAAAAAAAAAAGTATTTGTCCAAACTATTCAGAAGAAAATTGATTTTGAACTATGTTTGTGGTATGCAATAAAACTGCTAGCTCCTGTATTAGTGGGTTTATGTGTCAACGAGTTAAAAAATAAAGAAATGAATAAATAGCAAATACATACTTTGAAGTCAATATTAATTTCCTAAATAGATGACTTTTTGGTCTAAAATTGGTCTAAAAATTAATTTGAAATGTTGGTTTCAAATTCTAAAAAAAAATATATGCTATTTCTTTATATAAAATCTTTGCCCAAAATGAGATGAAATGAGATTTGGATTAATTATAACTGTTTTAGAAAGAGCACTATTTCGGGGTGCCCAGGTGGCTCAGTAGGCTAAGTGTCTACTCTTGGTTTCTGCTCAGGTCATGATCTTGAGGTCATGAGATTGAGCCCCACGTGGGGCCCTGCATTGGGCTCTGTGCTCATCAGGAAATCTGCTTGAGATTCTCTTTTCCCCTCTCCCTCTGCCCCTCCCCCTGCTCGTGCATATGTACTCTCTCTCTCAAATAAATAAAAAAATAAAATCTTTTAAAAATAAAGAAAGAGCACTATTGTAGATATAACATTCCACAATGAGAGTAAATATGGAAACTATAACTTTTTAATTCCTTGGGTATTTGATGGCTGAATTAAAACCTTAAATCAGGGTTGCAGCTAACATCTGTCCTAGGAATAGGGCTTCCTTCATCAGGAAGGCCTTGAGGAGTTCCTGGAGAATGTGTTGAATGACAAGAGTTTAAAATGACAGGGCAAAGGGAGTCCATGAGATTATCTCATAAAACCCCTTGTTTCACATGAGGGAAATGAGGTAAAGAGAAGGCATAGAGCATAATCTAGGGAGCAGAAACTTAGCAAAATGCATTATTCTTCAAGTACTGGTTCTGATATGGCTCCTGCATTCCTGGGTATAAGGAAGAGAAGGGGGCATAAGGTGGGTGTCCAAGAATCTACTACTGCTTTTACTAAATCACAACTCACCATACACCAAACTATCCTTGGCTGTCTCAGTCTGACATTCCAGGGCCTCATTCCTTACACCACCTATTCTAAATTCTCCACAACCTAATTATCTGATATCTCGTAATCATGAATTTTCCTCATTTGTAAACTGCAATTCTTTTATTACAGATTTGGCCGCAAAATGCCATGCCATGGATTTAACTGTAGAATGGAATACTGGCTTAAACCAAAATCAATTTCACACGTCTCTGATATCCATCTCAGAACTCCATCATTTCTGTTCAACTGTTCAATGTACATTGCAATTATAGGCATCTGATTAATTTCTTACTTTTACTAGTAACGTTGTTTTGGGTAGACAATGGGTCCTCTTTATTAGGGGGCCTGGAAAACAGACTATTAGAGTGAAAAGAGCACATACATATTGAACAGAGAAACCTGGTCGGAAGTCCAGATCTCATACTCCCCGGTCCTGGGATATTGGGTAATTTTTGTAAACTCTCTAAGCCTCAGCTTCCTGTAGTCATATCTACAAATAGGGATACAGTGAGATAGTATAATGTGTAAATATTGCTTGCGGCACCCTACATCAGAGTCATAGGTCTTGTACAACCTTGGGCAAATTACATAACATCTATTTGAAAATGGGAGTTAAGAGTTTCTAACTCATATTACTGGAGAAGATAACTGGAGATAGTTGGTGTAAAATGGCTGGCATATAGTAAGTACTCAATAAATGGTATTTATCATTATTATTATTTATGCCCATGAGGTAAATGTATCCATTTTATTTTTTAACATGTTCATTTCTGAGAAGACAAAACTTTTTATTTTGCATTAGGGCTTCACACCTTAGCTGCCAGAGAGAGACATTTAGCATATGGTCAGTATTATATGAACTTTGATAGAACTTCAAAGTATGGAAACAGAATTCCCTTTCATAGCACAGATTGACAGCCTCACAAGTGCCTGCTTCATGAATATGCATCACCTTCAGAAGCTAAGTGCAAACCTCTGTTACTCATTCCAACAGAACAGCTTCACCAAAGTGGGACTGACTGATGAAAGGGTAAGGGTTGTCCCTGCTGATATGTGTGTAACTTTCTCCTGGGGCACACATATCCATTAGCTACAAAGAATTGCTCCATTTAATCTTAAGTTCCCATTCTCTGAAATTTGTTTATGAAAAATACACAATAAAATTCACAGGTCACTTCTATTTCTGTCACTTACTTTGATTTGTGCTCAAAACTATTCCCTTTCTCTTCGTTTATGATAAGCTTTGATGATTTCTTCTGTGGTTAAGATGGAACATCCAAATTTCCAGACTTGTGCTGATGTCCTTAGCACTATGATTCCACTTTATCCATAATAGAGAGATGCTGCCCAAATGGAGTTGGTTTCAACAGAGGCCAGATGTGTGTGTGGCAGCTGCACCTGGTATGCACGCACCTGGATTGAAGCTTTTGGGTGGTGAAACCAATTGTCTTTAAAAACGAAACAAGGGCGCCTGGGTGGCTCAGTTGGTTAAGCGACTGCCTTCGGCTCAGGTCGTGATCCCAGGGTCCTGGGATCGAGTCCCGCATCGGGCTCCCTGCTCGGCAGGGAGTCTGCTTCTCCCTCTGACCCTCCCCCCTCTCATGTGCTCTCTCTCTCATTCTCTCTCAAATAAATAAATAAAAAAATCTTAAAAAAATAATAATTAAAAACGAAACAAGGAGGGGTGGTACTCTTTGCTTGGCTGTTTCTCAAATTTATCCAGGGTTTCAATGACTAGTTTGCCAATGAAGGTCATATCTAATAGAGTACAGGAATCTTCCATTGACAATTTTATAAGTGAAAGTTTATTACAGGGAGAAAAATTATTTTGGGAATATATTTAATACTGTGTGTATGTGTTTTTAAAAAACTATTTACAGGGCGCCTGGGTGGCTCAGTTGGTTAAGCGACTGCCTTTGGCTCAGGTCATGATCCTGGAGTCCCTGGATCGAGTCCCGCATCGGGCTCCCTGCTCAGCGGTGAGTCTGCTTCTCCCTCTGACCCTCCTCCCCCTCTCATGTGCTCTCTGTCTCTCTCATTCTCTCTGTCTCAAATAAATAAATAAAATCTTTAAAAAAAAAAACTATTTACATATTCTCAAAAACATTATGTTTTTCACCATTATTGAGTCCTATTGACAAAAATAAAAAATTTACTTTTATTGAGTGGGAAAAAGTGCCAGTATATCTTTGGTACCGTCCTGCCCTCCCACCCATGGTGCTCTCCTCCAGTCCTGTGAGGCAAGGGGAGCACCCCAAATGCCTGTGCTCTGCAGGCATGGAGCAGGGCTCCCACTTGGCACTGCTGTGTGATTTGGGGCATCTCTGTGCTCCAATTTTCTCACTGTTAAGTAGTTTCTATCTCATAGGACTGGTTGTAAAGATTAGTGATTAAAAGACTTCATTAGGTAGAACACATGTATTTTAATCAGAAGGAGGTGGTAGTATGGAATTTTTTTCACTCTACGTTCCTAGATCTAAGTAAACCCTAGGAGATGGAAGACTAGTTTCCTGGATTTGCCCAGAAACATCAGTGGGATGTGCCTGGGGCTGTGGGCCTGGTGGTTCTTCCTCCTGGGGTGAGATGAATGCTATTACTGGGACCAAAGGACATCACGATATTCACAGTCCAGTACAGAATCTGGGTGCACCTTTATGAGTGGATATGAAGCATTCAAGGGGCTGGCCCACTAAATAATGAAAAAAGAACAAACTATAAGAACATGGGCAGTGCGAGGAGAAAGGTTTCTTCAGGTTTCACAAGCCAAACACGTACTCTCACCTCCCTCCCCTCCCCAGGCCCTCCTCAATGCCATCAACACCTGTACAGAAGCTCCCATAAGAGAAGTGCTCTCCCTGTTTTACCTTACTCCCTTCCCTTCCCTCTTAATTTTTACTCTCCTGATCACTTATCTCTTAATTTTCTCTCCCTCTTCTGGTCCCAAGGGATTACGAATGGGTGTCTGGCTTGCTGGTATTTATTCCTGAAATTCTCAGGAGTAGAGTTGGCACACTCCTCTCACTTGTCTTGCTTCTGGCTATTCCAGTTAATTTTCTCAGAGAAGCAGGCTGGCTCTGGGACCTTCAGCACTGCAGCTCTGCAGCAAGAGGTGCTGTGGGCTCACTCCACAACCCAGCCAGCATCCAGGTTACTGCTGCCCCACTCCCTCTCCAATCTGTCCCAGGGGATGGCCCACAGATGACTATAAGCACCACTATTGCTTACAAAGTTGTAACTAACAAGAAAAATATACTAGCATTTTCAAAATAATCCAGCTCAAAAATAAAAACCACAGCTTTATTACAGTTTTGAAACATGTTTTTCCACAAATGTCTGTCAACTCCAACTCTCAGTGGGTGCTTTGGTTCCACTGGGCATTAGTACACTGTCTAACGCTTTGTAAAACTTTGACACTCTTTATTATGGAATCCGTAGAAGTCTACCATTAAAAAAAAAAAAAAAGGTAGTCTAGGACATATTTAGGTCAACTTTTTATAAGAATAAATGAATAGGGGCTCCTGGGTGACTCAGTTGGTTAAGCATCTCACATCAGGGCACCTGGGTGGCTCAGTCGGTTGGGCATCTGCCTTTGTCTCAGGTCATGATCCCAGAGTCCTGGGATCGAGTCCCGCATCCTACTCCTTGCTCAGCAGGGAGTCTGCTTCTCCCTTCGCTTATGCTGCTCTCGTGCTTGCTCTCTCTCTCTCTTAAATAAATAAATAAAATCTTTAAAAAAAAAAGTAACTGACTTTCGTTCAGGTCCGCTCAGCAGGGAGTCTATTTTCTCTCTCCCTCTGTCCTTCCCCCTTCTCATGCTCTCTCTATATATCAAATAAATAAATAAAATCTTCAAAAAAAGGGTAAATGAATATATGCCCACATAAAAATACTTCAAATATGAAAAGCTATAAAGAAAGAAAATATGTAGAAGCAGACTAATAAGAAGAGGGTGATCTTTACATTCTAGAGCTAAAATACAGTTAGCAAATTATTATATAAGTGCTATAGTAAAAATATGGCTATTACACATTGACCATTACAAAGACCATAAACTTATCTGTATAGAGTATTTTAAACATTATATATACATTCTAAGAAAGATGTATAGAGAAAATTTTGTCAGGAAAGATTTTTTAAAAGAACTGCCATGGGTGCCTGGGTGGCTCAGGCAGTTAAGTGTCTGACTCTTGGTTTCGGCTCAGGTCATGATCTCAGGATCGTGGGTTGAGTTCCGCATCAGGCTCCTTGCTCAGCGGGGAGTCTGCTTAAGAATTCTCTCCCTCTCCCTCTGCCCCTCCCCCACTCAAATAAATAAATAAATCTTTAAAAATAAAAGAAGAACTGACAAAACAATGGGCATTTTCTAGATATCTTTGCTACTGTGGGCTAGTTTCTACCACTGCACTGTTTTAATTTTAAAGAAAAACAGAACAGAAAATGACACCAAGGGACTTACAGTAAGCCTTTTTCCTAATCTCCTACTATGGGTGATGAAGAACTTTTTGAAGGGGGTCTTGGGATTCCTACTTATTAGTGCAGTGTTCATATGAACTCAGGAAAGAGCAGCTCCACTGCCTTCATGGTCCTTATTCACACACAACTCCAGCCTTAACCTGTTAGTTGCTGAACAACTGTGTTGGACATCTGCGATAGCCTTATACCACTTCCTGTCTTCTGACCTACCTCCTCTTGAGCTACAATCGAACTTAACCTAAATATCCTAAATTTTTGTTAACCTAAATACTCTAAATTTTTGGAAATGTATAAAATAGTATTCATTGTCTCCAGACTTTCAATAAGAAGAAATTCAGAAATAGAGACAGATGATAGGTAGGTGGGTAGGTATGCAGATAGGTAGACAGACAGATAGATGATGTAGACATAGATATAAAAGAGAGAAGGTAAGACTGTATGATTTGACTAGAGCACTAGTTCTCAAACTAGAGTTCCCCCTGGATTTGGTTCCATCAGTCCAATTGGAACTCTAGTTTGAGAACCAGTGAGAATCCTTCCATCCATCAGAACCCCCTGAAGGACTTATTTAATGCAGATGGCTGGAACCTCCCTAGAGGTTTGATGAAGTAGGTCTGGGTGGGGAAAAATTTCCACTTCTAACAAGGTCCCATGGGATACCAATACTACTTATACCTTAAGAACCACAGGGAATAGTGTATACCCTCACTCCAAACCACAAATTATAGATGAGTCATCACTGTGTAGGCCAATGTATAAAATACCTATGTTCAAACCAAAGACCCAGAAATATTAATTAACATACTGTGCCCAGCCTGATCAGCATGATGAAATAAGTAAGATACTGGAGCCAAGTACCAACACCCTCGGAGAGCTGCTTTTAGCCCTCTCCCTAAACTCCTTTAAATCTTCTGAACCAAAAGCCTCACCACAGATAATGTTTTGAAGCTCTAAAGAGTTTTAGCAAGACCATAAGAAAAGACACATAGAGTCCAAGACAGGTGCCATTAATATGTAGGCAAACAGCTCAGCACCAGGAGGAAAGCAGAGAAAACTTGGTTTTCCTGGGCTCACTTTCCTTTTCTTTCTCTAACCTATTGTTCTCACCTTTACTGTTCTACAACTGCTTTTTTTATTCTTTTTCCTCTCATCTACTTAAATGTTAAATACCTACGGATCAAATAAAATAAAGGGATGTATAAAATAAAATTATACTTGACAAATTAGTCAATTTAAATAAATTCATAATCACTACAATACGACACCAATATCTATGCTATATTTCTCCATCTAGAAGGCAGTATATTAAAGCAGAGTTTGGTTTTATGGCTAGTAGCATATGCATCCACATACTTATTAAATATCCTGTGATGATTTCTCTTTGGAAAGGAGTGGTAATTGTGTCCAATTCACAGATCTCACATAATCTCTTTGTATCTGATCCACTGTCAAGGCCAAGGCAAAAGCCAAGCCTAGAATTTACCAGATCTGATAAGTATTCAATCATCACCATGAACAAGAGGGTGCTAGCACAAAGTTTTTCTGGATGCTTCTAGACAATTTAGAAAGCAGAATAGTATGGTAGCCCCCAAGAGTCTACTCTCCCATGTACATGTCTGCATAATTCCCTCCCCTTCAGTGTGAGAAGAACCAGTGAATATGATGGAGCATCGCTATCATGATTATATCATATTACAGGCAAAACAGAATTTGAAGACATAATTAAGGTTACTAATCAGTTGGTTTTGACTCAGTCAAAAGTGAGATTATGTAGGTCTGACTTAACTACGTGGGTCTGGGTCCAGAGATCAGAGGCAGAGGAAGTCAGAGATGCAAAGCCATGGAGACATTCTCCTCCTGTTGCTGAAGGAGCAGATGACTATTTTGTGGAGAGGGCTATGTGGCAGGTGACAGAGGATGGCTGCTAAGACCCGAGAAGGGCCCTCAGGTAACAATTAACCAAGAAGCAGGGACCTTAGTCCTACAACTGCAAGGAAGTGAATTCTGCCAACAAGATGCATGACCTTGCAAGAGGACCTGACCTCAGGTGAGATTATAGCCCCACTGACACTTGATTTTAGCTGTGAGATTTTAGCTAGTGAGAACTCAGCTGTGCCTGACCAACAGAATTGTGAACTGATAAATGGGTATTGCAGTAAGGCACTAAGTCTGTGTAATTTGATATGCAGCACTAGAAAACAAATATAGACAAGAAAGGGATTTTTTAATTGGCACAAACCAGTGTGCCTAAACACTTCTGTTTTTATTCTATTCCCTTCTGATCCTTCTCACTATCAACTATACTAGAAATGTCCTGTGTAAAATGGAGTGGTTTTTGGGCTAACATCACTATGCACAAGTTTTTTTTACCTAAATGAATACTTGATGGGAAATATGAAAGTTGAGGATATGGGAAATTACTGACTAGGTCTGCCCCATATATTACAAGTTGCTTAACAGGTCATGCTCTCACTCTTCCAATGCCAGCATTTCCAAGTTACTACAGCAACAAAAAACCTAGCCCAGATTGGCAAGGCCGCATGGAGTCGAACCATCCCTCTGAGAACCGCTGATTGAGCCCCATGTATGTGGGCTCTTATAACCTCATCCCTTTCTAGTTATCCTCTATGGGAACACTATTATCTCTTATTCCCTGAATACATGGAGTATGTCCTTGTCTCTGAGCCTATTCTCATTTCATTTCTTACACTCTGAATTCTTTTCCATCCTCTCCAATCCCAACCCCCTTCTCCCTTACTTACATACACACACACAGACAACACAGGCACTGCTGTGTTCAAAGCAAATGATCCTTTTATGGGGCACCCAGGTGGCTCAGTCAGTCAAACATCAGACTCTTGGTTTTGGCTCAGGTCATAATCTCAGGGTCATGAGATGGAGCCCCGTGTCAGGCTCCAAGCTCAACATGGGGTCTGCTTGAAATTTTCTCCCCCCCTCTCCCCTCCCCCTGCTCACCTGCTCAAAATAAATAAATAAATAGGTAGATAGATAGATAGATAGATATTTTGAAATAAAATAAAATAAATAAAGCACCCAGCAACTTTTTGAGGTCTCCGAACCTCATGTCCCTGGTGCACTCAAACAGATGAGCATATTTTCTCCCAACCACTTAGTCCATTTTGTGTTTCCAATTACACTGGTATAGGGATATTGTTTCTTGTGTGCTTCTGTTATATCTCCCACTACATTTTAAAAGGAGTTCCTATAGCAACAGATATTTACTGAATTAATGAATACTGCATAAAGAGTGTGAGTAACATGATTTATTTTAACTTCTATTCAGATAGTAAAATTTCGGAAATTAGCCCTGTTGAACAAATTCAAATACTCTTGCCCTCCCCAAGGATGACATACCTGAAGATTAGCCTTCTCTGCCATGAATCCTCTAATCTTTTCTAAAAAGACAGAGGAATTTATGTGTAATCTCTGTCCTTGATTGTTCTTCCAGTGGGGTTAGGGGTAAATCAATCTAGAAAGTAGATCTACTTTCTAGCCAAGTGCACCATGACATTGTTTTTAGATAATTCTCTAGAATTCACTTAGTAATGTGATAACACCTCACAGTAATGGTTTGGCACTTCCATATTTCTGGAGATAATTCAGTATAAGGAACCACAGCCATACTTTCTTCCCAGCCTAGAATGATTCACAGTGGTCATGAGCTAATAGGGCAATGAAGGAAGAATGAAAGCCTGTGCCTCCCCTACTGACTCACTGAAATAAGAGTTAGGAAAAGAGTATTAATTGTCCTTTTCCTCCAATCATGATTCTCTGATTTAATGAGTCCCACTTGACTATCAGGCTCTGAGATCAATATTTTCAACATTTACTGAGCAAGAAGCATGGAGATAACAGTAGTTTTCTATAACAATGGCATTTTACAGGCATGAAAACTGACCAAGAATCAATGGAAAAAAGTTAAACTAAATCCTTACCTCATACAAAAGATCAAAATAATTTACAGATATATAAAAAGTTAAATATAATAAAAAATCAAACAAGAAAAATATAGGGACATTTCTAAGGCTTGAATGGTGAAATACACTGTAAGCATAAAGAAATGGAGTGACAAGTGACTGCATCAAAACATAACACTGAAAAATGTTATAATTCACACAAAAAAAATTATAAAAGCCAAAGGGCAAAAAAGGGCAAACAATCTATGAAATGATTACAGTAAATCAGGAAGGGTTAATATTCTCAATATTTTGTTTTTTACAAATCAATAAGAACATCAAAACCCCAGTGCAAACATGAATAAAGGCCAGAAATAGACATTTCGCAGTAAAATAAATAGAACTGAATACTAGACTTAAGAAAATTGGTCATCTTCATTAATAACCAAAGGATTGCAAATACAATTTCTCATCTCATGATGTGATGTGATATGATATGGCAAAAGTTTAAATAATAGTAATAATTAAATATGCAGTAACAGCAAGAATGTAGCAGGACCAAACACTTATACTCAGCTAGTGAAGGTGAAAATTGTTAACCTCCTTCCTCTAAAGCAATATGTCATTGTGTTTTAGGAGTCTTAGCATGTCAGATCCTTTGGTCCAATAATTCCATTACTAGCAATATAGCCTGAAAGATAATAAGACATGGTAAAAATGTTCATGCATAATGCTTTTAAAAAATATACCTAAAGCCATGATCTCAATTCTATTATATATAATATATAATACAGATATTTATTAATATAAATAATTTATATATTTAAATTTACATATGTATAAGTTTATATATATATATAAATGGAACAGGAAATATGCCAAAATGTTAACTATATCTCTGGTCTGTGGGATTTAATTTTGCATTTTTTCCAAGTTTTCTATATGAGTATGTAAGTAATTTTATAATGAGAACATCACAGAAGTCTTACTGAATGGAATTAGAAAAAGCATATGACTGATTACACTTGATCCAACAGACTTTTATTGAGTTCTTTCTGTGTACCATGCCGGGTGCAATCTCTAGGGATTAAAGAACCTGTGTCTGTGAAACTCATGGTCTAATAAAGGAGATTAACTTGTTTTAAAATAGTCATTGTAACAAGGTATGATAAGTGTGATGATGAGTATGGAGCTGAGATAATGATAAAGCAAGACAACAATGGGAATGGAGGAAATGACACCTCAGTCACAGAAGTTATAAAAAATGAGCAAGCCATGGTCTGCGTATCAAAAACAGCCTAAATGACTTCACATTAAAGCCCTCAGCCTATTTTCAGAATGAAATTTTAAAGAGCTGTTAAAGTGTTATTAATTTTAAAATATCACCAATATTGACATTTCAGTGCCTACATTGTTCCAGTGGTCTCAATGATATTCTTCTGCCCAATGAAGTAGAAAATCTAGGTTATAAGAGAATTATTTTCCTTCCGAATGAAAAAAAAATATTAGTTTTTCCTAATATTTATTAAAAATTCTGTTATACAACTGGTGTAGCAAATCAGTCTTGTCAGAGAAAGCAGAGATGCATTGGGCAAGAGAAGGGGGTACAGGGTAAAGAAAGAGAAGGGAATCGGCTGTTTGGAGGATTCAAAAAAAGACAACCAAAACATACTATAAAGCAGAAAGTGAGGTCAAAATAATGTATTGACAATTTATGTAGGCAGTCTTTTAGTTAAATGATAAGAAAGTTGAAAAAACACTTTCTGGTGGCCTTTCGGGTTGAAGCCAGTTGGAGGAAGATGGTGGGATCTTGGATAACCCTGAGTTTTCTGGAATGAGTTGACAACAATGACAACAACAACTTGCAAAATATATTTTGTATTTGGTTAAGCCTTACATCCAGACATCTAAGTTTTACAGTTTCCATCAATTGATGGTATGATACCAGAAACATGTTTGTAGTAGCCACTACTAGTTGTAAGTGAAATCAAGCACTAACCAGACTTAAGACAGAAAAATCAGCCTGAGTGAATATATGCTTCTAAAATAAGTGAGTACACATTTTTCCCAAAGAATTATCTAATTACAAAAGCTTGCTTTATTGTCACTTGTAGAAAGCCAGGAAGAATTAGATCTCTAGGATGATAACCATCAACCTGAAGTGGAATTTCCTCTTAACCCATTAAAGGTTCGGAGACTTGCCTTCATATAGATGAACTATTTTTGTAAATGAGGAACCAAAATAGCCCCAAGCATCCAAGGCCAAAGTAGACTCGGGTGGCAAGTACAAGAAAGCCCCCTTGGATGAGGTCTATAGTTTCCAGGTTTTGAGTCCAAATGGCAAAATGTCTTAACTATCAGCTCAGACCATAGTTTACTAGGTGTGGTATATCTCAATGCCTCCAAATTGCAACATAAATAAAAACTACACAAAAATGCAATAGTTAAATAAATTTCAAAAATTATATCTATATTTAGATTCACATCAGAAGTCACAACTTTGTGGCTTTAATAATTATTTTGGTGGAAAATTTCAAAGTTATTTTCAGGCAGGTCCCCAGGTTTAAATACAATCTGTCCTCTAAAGACATCAGAGCCTCCATCCACTTAAGGAATATTAATGATTTTAATACACTAAAAATAACTGAAATCAGTTATGTAAACTCTAACATAAAAATACCATGTCATAAGAAAATCCTTTCCATTTACTGTAAGAGGTGAGCACAAAATAGTAAAGTCCTATTTGCTCAAAACACTAGTCAAGTTCAGTATAGTACAGAATAAACCAAAGATTTACATGCTACATCAGGGCTACTACTCACACTGTCACTGAGTGAAGATTAATAACAATACAAGGTATTTATTTCATGCTAACCACTGGGTTTGTGCTCTAAATTATTATCCTCATTTCACAGAAGATAAACAGACATTTAAGTTTCTTGCTCAATATCATCCATCTAGGGGCACCTGGATAGCTCAGTCAGTTAAGCGTCCGACTCTTGATTTCAGCACAGGTCATGATCTCAGGGTCGTGAGATTGAGCCCCGTGTCAGGCTCTGCACTCAGCGTGGAGTCTGCTTGCCCCTCTCCCTCCCACCTCCCACTCTCCGTCTCTCTCTCTAAAATAAATAAATAAACAAAATCTTTAAAAACATATATCATCCATCTAGTAAGAGAATTTCAAACCAAGGTTGATATCCCTTTGATTCAGGCTCTTAGTCCATAGGCTATGAATGACATAGAAGAGCATCTATCATTGCCAGCAAATATGTGAACAAAGTATATATGTTGTCTAGAGGAAAACTCTAAAAACTAAGAATTTATCTTAATAAAGATAATATATGCAGAGTCATCAAATCACAGATCTGTTTTTCTTCAAGTAATATTCTAAAACATAATTCTTTTTTGCGAAACATAACAGCTTTCTCTTTTTCACCCTCCATCCCACCAATGGGAGGTACTGAGCATGAGCTTGGTCTCCTGAAGAGAAATGTTTTCCCAGTGGCTACCCCCTCAACACAACGGAAAGGGTGCTCACACTCAAATCTCATAGAGATTTTAAACAAACTGATGGGAACTTAGATGTTCAAGTTCTAACATTTACAGTAGCCCTTTACTAAAAAGAGCTGCTAATGCATTACATCTTGATTAACATACTGTTTGACACAAAGGAGAACCATGTGACTCCCAAACTATTCCCCCATAGCTAGGCCTTGCAATTCAGGCAAATGCACGGAATCTGGAGCAAGACCATTTAGACTTTTATCCTGACTCTACAATTACCGAGCTATGTGACTTTAAAGAAGACATTTAATTTCTCTGTTTTCCAGATTTCCATTTGTAAAATAACAGGGCAATATTAGACTTAATTTTCCTTAAGTTCAACAAACAGTTATTGGGCTAGAAACTAGACAAATATTAGGACCATTTCACAGCACTCTCTGACCTACAATTCTGTGAAAATCTACTCTTCATGCTTCCAGAATTTATAATCTTCCAGAGTACATTGTGCTTAAACTATTCCTTTGCTGTTCAAGCTATTTAAAGAAGACTTCTTTTCATTCTTCTTTGACTATGTGGATGTTGAATCTAGTAAAGCATACACTGTGACTCTATCCAAGTGGGTTCAGAGCCTCTCTGAAAGTTGGGCAAAGTAGTCAAGGATATAGCTTCACTGCATTTATTAGAAATAAAAGGATGGGTGCTAAGTTCTGATTAACCTCAGAGACTGTCAGAAGAATGTGCTGATGTCTGTGTCTGGTGTGGTTCTGGGGTTCGCTGTGGCTGTAGAAGCCTTTTACTTATGCATAGAATTTTCTTTACCAACACCAACCCATTTAGTTAGTCATTTTTCTGCTTAAAAATGAAGGAAAGGATGAAAATAAATGCATTATTCTTCCTATTAGTTTCTGCCAGTTGTCACATTTAGTTTTTTATTTAATAGGGGTGACTTTTAACGCCATCACAGGATTTTTGTAAAAATGAAGATAACCTATTAAAGCACTTAGCACAGAATCTGGCACATATTTCATTCTCATTTTGTCATTATTATCATCAGTTATGTCAGGAAAACACCAACATAGTAAATCCCAGTGCCACAGCACCACACACTATGTTTTGTGTTTGGTGTCACAGTGATTATAGAATAAATACATTGAATGAGTGAGACCCTCAGAGACAATAACACATAGGACAAAGAGTGTGCATGTCCATTAACTGCCATTTCCCAAGTCAATCATGGCAGCCATTCATATTGGATAGTAAGGTTCCTCTATACTTTCACATCAAATGATCTAACTCGGGGCACCGGGGTGGCTCAGTCAGTTAAGTGTCTGCCTTCGGCTTGGGGTCCTGGGATCGAACCCCACATTGGGCTCCCTGCTCAGCGGGGAGTCTGCTTCTCCCTCTCCCTCTGCCTGCCACTCTCCCTGCTTATGCTTTCTCTCTCTCTGTCAAATAAATAAATAAAATCTTTTTAAAAAATAAATGATCCAACTCATTATTTTAAGGAAATATGAGGTTTTTTTCCTGCTAGAAAAAGCTAAGGTAAATCTGAAACCAAGGGAACATAAGAACTGAAAAGTTTCAAGGACAAGTGCCTGGGGAAGCTGATAATTAGAAGCTATTTGATCTCTAGCTCCATGCTCCCCTGACTCTTACTTCATATCCTTCACAGGCTAGTGGTTTGGACAACAAGATTTTGCAATTTCCTCAGGGAACAGGGCTGATACAAAAAAGTACATCAGAAGGTGAATAAAACTTTAGCTCTCGATTTCTTAAAATACCACACAAAGGTACAAATTCAGGCATGGCATTGTCTGAAATAAGTATCATGTGTTTTATTTCCTCATGATCTACTTCAGTTCTTGGCACTGAGCACTTGCTACAGCAATGAAAATAGCACTGGTTTCATCTCAGGTAAGAAAATAGACTCTGATTGCCATAGACTGGATTGTATCCCCAAAATTCATATATTAAAGCCCCAACCTTTCAGGTGACTGCATTGTAGATAGGTCCTTTAGGAAGTCATTAAGCTTAATGAGGTCATAAGTATGGAGCTATGATACATGAGAGCTGGTGACACCAGAACTCTCTCTCTCCCCTATCAGGATACAACAAGAAAGCAGCTATCTGGAACCCTGCTGGCACCCTGATCCTGGACTCCCCAGGCTCCAGAACCATTAGAAATAAATGTCTGTTCCTGAAGCCATCCAGTCTGTGGTATTTGATATGGTGTCCTGAGCTGACTAAGACACTGGATCAATAGGAAGAGCACCTGGACAAAGTAGAATGCGGGAAGCTCACCGGACATGACTCGTTACCTGTGCATAGGCCCGTCCTTACACACACATACACAAACACATAAAAACACACACTTATGCATGCACATATATATATATATGTGTGTGTGTATACACACACACACACACACACACATTCTACTTTGGAACGGCTTTGGCTGATTACGGTGCTGCTATTTCAAATTAGAAACCAACAGCTAAAAATAGGTGCATGTATGAGGAAAGTTGGAGATGAAGTTCTTTGAATTTTCATTTAAACATGGATGAATACACTCAAAACTAAATAAGAAAATAGAAGAGGTGATTATTCTTGTTCTACAAAGATTCACCAAAAGGCTTATTGGTGTAAACATATTTAACATAGTGCATAGGATAAGCAGTATATTCTGCGAGGCAATATATATTTTGGGAGGGGGGATTTTAATACAAATACATGCCTTCAAGACTCTCACCATCTAGAAAAGCTTTCTATAGAAAGCTTCCTAACATTAATCATTGTCTTTTTCTCAAAATCATGTAATTACAAGTATATTCAGGAAAACATGTTCTACATAAGATGGCATAAATTATATGCATTATCAGGAGCATTTAGTTATTAGTAGTTGATATATACTTATACAGACAATTTTATCTTCATCCTGTTTATATAATTATATTACAGATGAAAAAGATATTAAAAATTTATGAATGCAGATGAATCTCATATAGCGAGTCACTGGGCTCCTTCACCCAGTCTGCATTAAAAACTCCTCTTTCATATTCAGCAGGTCTTCAGAAACTGTTTTGAATAATTTGTGCTATCATTCCAGAACAGATTTAATGCATTATTCAATTATGGTTAATTTTCCCCTTGTTTTAGAAGAAGATGAGTTAGAAATTCGAAGGGTTTTCCTTCAGGCTGAAAACTGATAGAATCATTCTCCCATCCCACTTCCCCAACACTAGTGATCCTCTTCGCTTTAGTCCTTGGTGGCTAATTACAGCAATTAGGACCACCTCTACAGTCCCATATTTCATGCCACATTCGACAGCGCTGTAGTTAAACCAATTACCAGCATAACTGATTTACATTAGCAGTGACTTTCTCTCCACTATACATTTCTCTAATTCTAGCAAAACAAATTTCAACTCTGTTTGAACATCTGATTGTTTTTCCATTAAGGAAAGGCGAGGTATTCTATTATATCTTGATTAAAAGATAAGGACAAGATTTTCCAGATATAAGAATAAAGAAAATACAGTCCCTTTAATTGTTTAGAACCAAATCAAGGGCGCCTGGGTGGCTCAGTTGGTTAAGTGACTGCCTTCAGCTCAGGTCATGATCCTGGAGTCCCGGGATCGAGTCCCACATCGGGCTCCCTGCTCGGCGGGGAGTCTGCTTCTCCCTCTGACCCTCCTCCCTCTCATGCTCTCTGTCTCTCATTGTCTCTCTCGCAAATAAATAAAATCTTAAAAAAAAAAAAGAACCAAATCAAGTGGCTCTTGCATGGGAAATAGCTAAGACAGTGGTTCTCAACCTTGGCTGCTCATCAGATACACCTGAGGAAAATTTTTAAATCCTGATGGCTGAGTCCCATCCCCAGAGATTCTGATGTAAGTGATGTGTGATGTACCTGGTTCTAAGTACATTTTTAAAGGGTCCATGTAATTCTAGTGTGTAGGCAAGGAGAAAGCCACCGGCCCAAGGTTTGGACTTTAGACAAATATTGAAGATTGGCTATTAATCAACTTATTTTTTTGTTATAATATAACCAAAAGTGAAAATATTTATATAATATTATATATATATATATATATATGTTTCACATCCAGGCTCACTTTAAGAAGCATTTAGTCTGCTATTTTTCCCCAGCTTTCTAAGTAAAGTGTGGTCAGTTTACATAATGGATCTAATACTGCAGTGGTACCTCCTGTTATTTATCCATTTGTCTTCCATAGCAAGCTGGATGAAGAAAGATTGACTTCTAGGCTGACTTCAGAGTGACTTATTGGCTACTTGGCAGTTGACTCTGCTACTTATGTAAATGCTAGGCTGTGGTGACCCGGAGCTGAAGTGGAAACGTGACCCTTGTTCATCAGAGTCCTGGGAAATTTAGGGTGAGAAGTAAATGACAAAAGTGATAGAGGTTTGAGAAATAAACTTTTAAAATATGGTGGGGAAAAACATTTGCTTTAAATCCAAGTGCTGTATACAGCCATGCAAATTAATCTCCCAGCTTCACTAAGATCTTGCAGGTCAGAATTAACTAATGCCTCCCTTCATCCTACCATCCTGTTTGAAATCTAGGATACTGACCAGGGTGTAGCTGCGGCATGAATTTCAATCCTGCAGTTACTAAATGTGAAACATCAAGCGAGATACTTAAACTGCTATGCCTCAATCTCCCCATCTAGTAAATGGACCCAATAATAGTGTCTCTGCCATATGGCTGATTGAAGATTAGATAAAACTACCTCCTTCAGGAATCAACGTGAACTGTTATCCATGTTCCCAGAACTGTGCTTGGACTATCAGGGTTTCACAGAATGCACCTCCTTTTCAGTCACTATCAAATGTGAAATATATTGAAATAAATATATTGAAATATATTGAAATAAAATGGCAATACAAAACTTCCTGGCTGTTTTCTATCTGGACATAATCTATTTGGTTGAAAGGAAGGATCCTAGAACCTTAACATGCAGGGAGATTCTACGCTTTCCATGATCTCATTTTTATCACATTTCCTCCCTATTGAGAATAATCTTTTCAGAAACATTCCTTTCTACACTTTACTGGTGCTGCTACCTGAAACTTGAAATCTTTGCTACCCAGCTAAGGTTAAATGTACATAGAGCATCAGGCATACTATATGGAAAACGGCTGCATTTTCCTGTGAATCTCTTAGTTCTCAAGGAACTTCTTTAATTTTCTGTGCTAAGTAACTCACTTTTAGTACATTAATCAATCTTAATTTTTACAGGTTTAATTTAATAGTACAGCCCAGATATTTCAAGTTGAGGCTTTTTTTCAGAGCAAAAGAGATACTGGTGTTTCTCACTAACAGCTGTCCACAGAATACAGCCAAAGGAAATTTTCTGGCTGTTTTCCCTATAATTGCATGTTCTTTACGGAGAATTGATCATTAATTTATGTTATTTTCAGTGCATTTTTTTCAAATTAACAGGTATAATCATATCTTTGCAAAATATTTGAGGATTTAGTTTATTTTTGTTTTTTGCTTCTCTACCTTTTATTTGCCAAAATTTGCAAACTGTTAACTTCAATGCTAACCCAATGTTTTTCAAAACATGGTCACTGGAATACCTGCACCTGACATGTTTGATAAAAACACAGGTTCTTGGAGTCCAGCCCCAGCCCCACTGAGCCACTCCATCAGAAACTGTGGGTAACAAATATTGCCTAGTCCTAAGAGAAACTTCCAGTATCCACTCAGAATCACCTCTGAAGGATTTTCTATGTAATTTAGTTTGTTCAACTCATAATCCTATTAATACTAGTATATATTTAAAAAGAATAATCCATTTTAGTGCACCATGATTAAGAATCCCTCTTGCAAATTTGATTCTCAAAAGTTATGCTTTAACTTTATGTTATGCTAAGTAAGATATTTTCTTAGACAATTAGTTTAGAGCATTTGCTTATTTCTTCTGTTTTCCATAGCAAAAGAGTACAAAATTATTTTAGTACTTTCATCTAATTTTTAGTAAGGAAAAAACAATCTATTATCAGAGTCTTTCCTACTGGGAAAATCACAAAACCCACCCCCCACAAACACCAATGCACTCATGATTTTGCCTGTAAAATAGAAAACTACCAATAACTTTGTAGTCCCATGTGTCTGCCCCTTCCTACTCTTGTGCCCCTGACAAGGGGTAATCACCCGCCTACATTTGTTGTATGTTCATCCCTCTCTTGCTTTTCTCTCAGCTTACCACACATGAGTATACCCATAGACAATTCATAATGCATGTTGCTGACATTACATAAGGTGGGATCATATGCAGATATTTGGCAACCTGTGTCTTTAACTCAGTGAGAGTAGTTGATGTTGATGTGAGCAGCACTTCACTCGTTTTACTTCACTCAATTTACTGTAATTGTGAATATGTCATAATCTATCCATTCAATGATCGCAAGACATTGGGTTGTTGGTTACTTTTGTAATAGTTACTATTGCAAATAATGGTGCAATGAGCAGTCTTGTTCATGTCTCCTACTGTGGTGTGTGCAAGAATTTTCTAGATTATGTACCTGGAAATGAAATTGCTGGCTATAGGACATGCATATATTCAACTTTACTAGATAAGAGCAAATTGTTTTCTCCAGTGCTTATACCAATTTGGACTCCCAACAGTGTAAGAGTTCTCACTGATCTACATGCATGACAGCAGTGGGGTCTTTAGTCTTTTTAATTTTAGTCAGTACAGTGGATGTTAAATGTAGCTTATTGTTTCAATTTGCATTTCTCTGATTTCTGATGAGGTAAAGCATTTTTTTTTAAAGATTTTATTTATTTATTTGACAGAGAAAGACACCGCGAGAGAGGGAACACAAGTAGGGGGAGTGGGAGAGGGAGAAGCAGGCTTCCCACCGAGCAGGGAGCCCGATGCGGGGCTCGATCCCAGGACCCTGGGATCATGACCTGAGCCGAAGGCAGACACTTAACTGACTGAGCCACCCAGGCGCCCTGAGGTAAAGCATTTTTTAATGGTTTATTGGCCACTGATGTGTTCTCTTACATGAAATGCCTTTTGTATTGTGGTCTTTTTTCTACTGTTTTCTTATTGATTTGTAGCAATTCATATATTCTGGATCTTATTAGTCTGTCGTATGTAATATATGTACATTTTCTTTATTGGCCCTTAATAAATGCACCTACCAAGAAACATTTTATACTAAATTCTCACATCGACTTAGGGTCACCCAAGTAATGTGAATTCATGCCCCCAAATCTGTTTGTGGGCTGGTTTGTGGTTAAGAATCCTCAGAAGAAAATAATTGCCCTTTGTTCACTTAGTGACAAAACTGAGACCAGCAAATATCCATACTGCCCCCTGGTTCAACCTTTGAAGTTTTTATTCTCAGGCTGGGGTGTCTCCACATAACAGTCTGTCGCATGGGGCCCTGGCCTACCAGGGAAGTGACTGCCTGCTAAACCCATCCTCTGGATCCAGGATTTCTCTTCATCTTAACATTCCAGTGTAGCATCTTTTTTTCTTTTTCTTTTTTTTTTTTTGCCACTGCTATTATAACACTAAAGGAAAATTCAATTAATATTTTATACATCTTGTGCTGGAGGTGCCCCTTAGGTTACCTTGTCTGGAATATTGCTAATAAATCTCAAGAAATTAAATTAATGACTAATATCACATAGAAAATAGCACAGCACATATTAGCAATGTGCTTCATGGGAAGATCGGTGATCATCTAAGCAATAATTTTATAGGCTAATTTTGAAGAACCATTTAGCCAAAAGAAGAAGGAGGAGAAGAAGGAGGAGCCGGAGGAAGAGGAGGAGAAGAAGGGGTAGGAGGGGAGAAGAAGATGAGTTCTATATCAGAACTCACATCATATTACTTAAGCAGGGTAATTCAGCACAATGAGATAGTGCATGCAAGAAAGAATATTATCTATAACAGGAATTCCTTGTTTTACTTAGATTTATAACATACTTAAAATAAAAGAGAGAATGCATATATTATCTCTGTCAACAAATATTTTTTTTATTTTCTTCTTTAATGTCAGGAACGGAGCCCAGCTCCTGAGAACTGCACATCAAGTAGTTCAGAAAAACCCTCCTGGTGAAAACATTATGTATACATACAGTCATATGTTTACATACACATTTATACATATTATTAGGAATTATACATTTTCAATAGACTTCCAGACAGAATAAGAAGAATGAACCAGAAAAAACATCTGAAAGGATAATGACAAAGAATTTTTCAAAACTGACAAGACACTGTGAATTTAGGAATGCTCCTTCCCTCCAAGAACTCATGGTTCAATTAGATCAATGAGTAAAGAAATAGTTAAAATGCAGGATGTAAAGTAAGGAAGTGGAGGACTTGCACAGGAGGAATAACATGTAAACTGGAAGGTCAAGAAAGACGTCCACACAGATTTTGTTAAAGTTAAAGCACAAAGAGGACAACTGCTTATTTAACATATCTAATTTAGTTTAATACCATGATTATTTCAATTATTTCAAATATTTAATTATTCAATTATCTCAAATATTTCAACAATTATTTTTATTGCAATAGTTTTCTCAAATGGAGGAATAACAGCATTAAAATCCTAAAGCTGAGTTTTCAAACTAAACTACAGAAAAGCAAATAAAGGAAACAATTTTTTAACATCTAATCTATTTGACTTCAAAGTTTCCCTCAGAAATGTGTCAAGAATTTGAAAAGAATGCCATTGACAAATCAGAATTCAATATGCGGCTCCTCACGCTACTCTTGCTTGGAATCTGGTTTTCCCAAACCAGTGAATTCCATAACAAGACTACCAAACAGACTTCCACAGTGCTTTCCCAGCTCTGCAAGTGTAATGAAGAATCATTCAGAGGCCATCCTCAGGGCTTTAGGTAGAAGGACTGTAGAAAGGCACTCTGAAGTTTAAGGCTTGTATTCCAATGAGTTCTGCTTTGTGTAGCATTGTGAAGGAGAGCTGCACCATACGGAGTCTACTCAGACTCTTTCATTGCTTATGATAGCCCCAAATGCAAACCAGTTCCATTTTTAAACTAGCTATTTTAATAATTTGTTATGTATCATACCCATTTGTAGTTGAACTGAGCGTCTCTAGTATTTTCAAAGGTTTGTTATCTCTCCTCCCCACTGGAGTAAATAATCCTTTAATAAAAACAGAACCAAGATTTTTCACCAAGATGGTAAAGTAGGGGACTCCAGCCTTCATCTCCCCATAAAGATCAAGAATTCAACAGAATTCTATTCATGAATTAAAATAGTTCTGTGAGGGCTTGGGAGTCCACTTACAAAGCTGCAGCAACACATCTGAGAATAACCACACCCCAAGAAAAGAGGAACAGCTTCATTTTGCTGCATCATCCCATCCCCCAGACCAGCACTGCTCACTGCCAACAGGACACTTGGCTTGAAAGAATTCCTATCACTGGGAAGAGGAGAATGGAGTGAGTGCCCAGATTCCCCAGCCTTTTGGGACACTGCACAAAGCACTCACTCACAGACCAGCAAACCTCACACATCTAGAGATGGCTAGGAAAAAGGAAGAAGATAATTTTTACTTTATGTTTATATTATTCTATAGCATTGTAGATTAACAATCTATTGCTTGTTTTAAGATTTTATTTACTTATTTGAGAAAGAGAGAGAACACAAGTGGGGAGCAGGGGAGGAGAAGAGGGAGAGGGAGAGAGAGAATCTCAAGCAAGCTCCCCACTGAACACAGAGCCTGATGTGGGGCTCGATCCCATGACCCTGAGATCATGACCTGAACTGAAATCAGGAGTCGGATGCTCAACTGGCTGAGCCACCCAAGCACCCGAATCATCTATTGCTTAACCAGAAGAGGCATTCAAGAGATTTTAATTTTGAAGAACAGAGATAAAAAATACTTTCTCTCTCCCTTCTTCTTGCCTTTGCTGTAACTGCAGCCACCCCCAGTGCAGGGCTCTGGGATGCCAGCTCATAAGTGACTCTGGGCAGCCCACCTTAAAACTGCATGTCAGAATATGGTATTGCCAGGAATAGGCAGGCCAGAGAAATTGTAAAGGAAAGGAGACTCAGGTTTGTGGGGAGGGGAGTTGTCTGTTTACAAAACTGTTAATGTTTTTAAACAAAATTGCACCATATACGTTCTTTGTAGTTCTTGACAGCAATTATTGTGTGAGGTCCCACTACAGAGAATATTTGTGTATCAGATCAATAAAGACTTGGAGAAAGAATAATTGAACGCTCATGAAACTCCAAATTAAAAATTGTAAAATGGCACATCTCAAATTATAAAGAGATGCATTAGTAGCAACTATGTGCAAAGGGGGCAATTGTTTCTAACAGTGAAAACGGCAGTCTGTGATTCAACTATAACCAAAGGATAAAAAATTTCCACAAACTTAAAGCTAAGCAGGAAAAAATGGCTTAAATGAACAAGAGGTTGTGTTGTTGTTGTTGTTTTAAGATTTTGTTTAGTTGACAGAGAGAGACACAGTGAGAGAGGGAACACAAGCAGGGGGAGTGAGAAAGGGAGAGGGAGAAGCAGGCCTCCCACCGAGCAGGGAGCCCAATGTGGGGCTCGATCCCAGGACCCCGGGAGCATGACCTGAGCCAAAGGCAGACACTTAACAACTGAGCCACCCAGGCACCCCAAGAGGTTGTGTTTTAATATTCACATTACTCAATATTTTATCATCCCTTTATGAAATTAAGCATCTGTGTGAATCAAGATAAAATACTACTGTGCTATGAATAGTTTTTGTTTAAGAATAAAATGCTTAAGGGGAGCCTGGGTCTTTCAGTCAGTTAAGCATTCAAGTCAATTTCCACTCAGGTCATGATCTTGGGGTCGTGGGATCAAGCCCCATGTTGGGCTCCATGCTCAGAGTCTGCTTGAGATTCTCTCTCTCCCTTTCTTTCTTCCCCTCCCTCCAACTTTTTCTTTCTCTCTCTCTAAAATAAATAAAATCTTTTAAAAATGCTTAAAACATTAAATTTAATTTTTTAGTTTGTTCAGATAAGTCACTGCTTTACTAATTGAATTTATTATTTGAACTTTAACAAAGCTACAACTTTTGAGCTTTAAAAACTTGATGCTAAACACCACTTAACATTTTTCCTTTCTTAACTTTCATTTTCTACAGTGAGAAATGGCTTTCTTTATAATGGCTTTCTTATAATACTGAAATTCTAAGTAAAGAAGACAAAAGTTATCATATACCAGATTTTAAATCAATAAAATTTATATAGAAGCATCTCGCTCCTTCCATTTCAAGTGAACATAAAATTGTCTCTTGATCACATAAATGCATGGTGATCTTTTGCTTCACAGTTATACATATGGTTTGGCTTGTCCTTGGACTATGAAAATTACAAAGATCTAATACAGTTGCAAGTTTGTCATGAAGCTCCAGAATTATTGAAAAGAAATAATACATAGTAGGGAACCAGAGAACTGTGACTTCTAGATTCTAGATTTATTCTACACTCCTAGTAAATTTGTTAATTTACATTTATCAAGTGATTTTGTTCTAACAGTGATTTTTTTCCACAATTTCCAAATGCTGGCCTAGAACAGTGTTTCCAAATGCATTGTACATATGTAGGCAATGTAATTTTACAATGTGTCAACAAAAAATACTGTGGCTATGTAATTTTCCTTGCATACCTAACCATCTTTACCTTACTCTAATTTTCCTTTTTATATGGTATTTATTACGATGCAAAATATGTTTCTTTATTATATTTCTCATTTATTTTCTCTATCCCTCTGCTAAAATACAAGTCCATGAGGGCAAGAATTTTTCTCTTTTTAGTTCACTGATCTATCCCAAGCACCTAGAACCATGCCTAGGACACAGTAATCATTCAGTGAGTATTTGTTGAATAAGCATTTAGACATGGATGACATGATCAAAAGTGATATAAACAAAATAGATGATGTTAGCCCTTATAAGAAAATTATAATATCTTTAGCTCATAGTGTAAGAAAAAAATAATTTGCCTTAGATGGTAAATTTTAGATACTGGACACATGTTCCATACAGATAAATCTAAATTAAACAACATATTCGGGTTTTTAGAGGGGAAAGATAGAAGCAGAATAGGAGGACCCTAAGCTCACCTTATCCCACAAATACAACTAGATAACTATCAAATTATCCTAAATACCCTAGAAATCAACCTCAAGACTGGCAGGACACACTCCACAACCAAAGGTAGAGAAGAGGCCACATCAAAGAAGGTAGGAAGTGTGGAGAGGTGGTTTGGGAGAGAAATGGATTGTGGCCACCATAGTGGGGAGGGAGCCTCAGGCACAGAGAAGAGCAAGAGACAGACTAGCACACAGGGGAACCCAAACACAGAGGGAAAATCCCTAGCAATTAACTTGGAAAGTGAGAGGGCTGAATTTCATGAGTTCTTACAACCAGTGAGGCTTAAAGCCTGGAGTTCTAAAGATCAGTAGGCTTGGCTTGGGGAGAGCTTGGAGGCATTGGGGCTGCTCTTGGAAAGAAGGCAGGCAAATAACCTGCAGACTGACAGTGTGGAAACAGTGATCTGAAGAGTGCCTGGGACACACAATGGAGAGGTTATTTGTTCATCTTGGAGTATGTCCCAGAGAGGCAGCATTCACGGAGACACCCCTCTAGGACAAAGGAACTGGCCAGCACCATTTCTATCCCCTGCCCCTCAGCATAAGCACAGGACCACCTGCAGAAAGCAGCACAGTGCTGACACTTGCTACCTAACTTGCTTACACCAAGCTCCTCCCCACGCCTGCACTCCAGTAGAACTGTCCTTCCCAGTTACTTGCCTCAGTCCCAGCACAGCAGGCCCCCTCCCATGGAAGACTGGGCCAAACCCCTGCCTACACTGCATCTCCCGACCCAGGAGTTTTGCAGAGCCCTAGATCCAGTGGCAGTAGAGACAGATCTCATTTCACAAGCAGACCAGAGCACATCTAGTTAAAATGTGCCACATTCAGGCCAGGGACCAAATGAGGCCCACAACAAAGAGCCTCCGCAGATGACTGCCCTGAGGATAAAGCAGCCAGGACACAACAGCAGAGTGCATGCAGCACACATTGGAGACACTCCCTGAAGAGCCAGGCCCTGGGGACCAGGGGGCACTACACTGCAGGGCACTACAGGACCTTTTTTCATAAGCTGATTGTCCTCAAGAACAGAAGACCATGTTGACTTTTCTAATACACAGCAAGTGGTACACAGACTTAGACAAAATGAGAAGACAGAGGAAAGTGTCCCAAATGAAAGAACAGAACAAGGCCATGGCCAGACATCTAAGTGAAACAGATATAAGTAACGTGCCTGATAAAGAATTTAAAGTAATAATCATAAAGATACTCACTGTACTTGAGAAAAGAGTGGAAGGCATCAGTGAGACCCTTAACACTGAGATAAGGAGTAACATAGCAGAGATAAAGGACTCATTAAATGAAATGAGAAATACACTTAATGGAATAACTGCAGGCTGGAAGAAGCAGAGGAACAAATTAATGACCTAGATGACAGAGTAATGGAAAGTAATCAATCTGAATAAAAGAGAGAAAAAAGAATTATGCAACATGAGAATAGACATAGGGAACTCAGTGACTCCACCAAATGTAATAATAAAATTCATATTATAGGAGTCCCAGAAAAAGAGAGAGGAAAGAGGACAGAAAATTCATTTTAAGAAATAATAGCTGGAAAATTCCCTAATTTGGGGAAAGAAACAGATATTCAGATCCAGGAGGCACAGAGAACTCCCTACAAAATCAACAAAAGCAGAACCACACCAAGACATACTGTAATTAAAATGGCTAAATGTAGTGATAAAGAAACAAAAAAATTTTAAAGCAACAAGACAGTTACATACAAGGGAAACCCCATAAGGTTATCAGCCTACCAGCAGATTTTTCAGCAGAAACCTTACAAGCCAGAAGAAAATGGGTTGATATATTCAAAGTGCCAAATGGGAAAAATCTGCAGCCAAGAATACTCTATCCAGCAAGGCCATCATTCAGAATAGAAGGAGCGAGAAAGCTTTTCCCAGACAAACAAAAACTATAGGAGTTCATGAACAGTATGTCAGCCCTGAAAGAAATATTAAAGGGGACTCTGGGTGGAAAGGAAAGACCAAAAGTGACAGTATGAAAGTAGGAAACACAAAAGCAGTAAAAATGAATATTTCTGCAAAAAAATCAGTCAAGGAACTCACAAAAGGATGTAAAATATTACACCCTATATCTAAAATGTGGGGAGAAGAGTAAAGAATGGGTTCAAACTTAACATGCTCAGGAAATTATATAATCTGGTTTGTTGCATTCTGGCAACATTCTGGCTGTTAAAATATTCCTTTCAAGCCTGTTTTGGAAATTTTTCTAATACGTTATGATTAATGGGCAACAAAATATAACATTTTAATTATTCACAATTTTGCAGGGCTTCAGTGCATTAATTCTGAACATTATTTCACATTATGCAACAATAAACTGTAGAAATAAAAAGTATGGAAGAATTAGCTGGAAGGGTACTGACCACAATTAAATCCCTAATGTGAACTAATTTTAAGGTCATTTTTATCTTTTTCCTAATATGTGAGTGCATAAAAATTCTGCTTAACTAATATTTGGGGTTTAAATACATCCAGATCTTTCCAAATGCCTTAATATGGAAAACATGACCTCAAACCAGTGTACATCTTTTATCCTTAGGAAATCTAATTAGATAGATTCCCTTCAACTTTACCAAGTGTTTATAATATCAGCTTGCAACTGTGCAACTGTACTCGGAGGCTAAACACATTAAAAGTTTCACATGAAATAGTTCCCCAAGGCATTTCTTATCTCAGGTTTGATATGCCTATGGTTTTTTTAAATGAATACATTTTAAATTCCTAGAGCAGTCTTATCAAAAGCAGCAGCTTTTGATATCAGGTTTGATATGCCTATGGTTTTTTTAAATGAACACATTTTAAATTCCTAGAGCAGTCTTATCAAAAGCAGCAGCTAAATGCAGAGTAACGATGTGACCTGGCATCCAAACGAGGACACTTGAGGGTGAAAAGAACACCTTTAACATCACCCTGGGTCCACAGACAAGCCAGGGCCACAGGTTCCCACTCTGTGCAATCAGTTCTTAGCCACTAATTTGAGATAGAACCCCTGATATATGTATACTGAGAACCAATAGTTTAAGCATGAAAAATTCATCAAGTGCAAACCAACGTGCTGAAAGGCCTATTTAGTAAAATGGGCTTTCTCCTTTTGTTACCAAAGTAGAAGAAAAACACAATGAAAAAATTAAGTGCTCACCATGAAGATGCACACATCTTTTTGAGGACTCACTTGTGATATAAGAAGAGCTGATTAACAAAGTCTGAATTTACCATTGTGAATTACCATTTATCTTAATTAGGGTTGAAATGTATTCCCAAACTGCATTAGACGTCAGATCCAAGCAAAATCATCGCTTGTTGTATTAAATTAAAAGTAGACTATAAAAAAACTTACCTTTTCTCTGTATCATTCTAATTCTTTATACAGTTGTTTGCAAAATCCATATAATAAAAATGTAAATTGTTTTGTGGGAGTTTTCAATGAAGGAAATTGCAAAAATAACAAGATCCAGTAATCACCCAAAATTATTTTTAAAACTATTCAGAACAGATAGCACATTGATTCCAAACCCTTGTTAAGATTAGAATATTGTAACCAGTAAAATTAAGTCATTCCTAATGACTATTGCATAAATTGGTCAAATTTTATCGAATGTTATCCTCAAGGCTTCATATTTTTGATTTAGCAAATATGTCCCCCGTACTTTCCTTGTGCATTCAGATTCTCTCTTCTGCACAGAATGATTGCCTATCATTGACTACATTGCACTGTTAATGAATCCAAGACATCATTTCACTGATTTAGTAATATTGCAGTGCTACTACCCAGCAGCATCATCTTACAGCACTGAGGGGATCTCAGATACCATTCTATTACCCCTCAACTGTTGACCTTCTGAATATATTTATAGTGAACAGATACTTCAGTCATTCTGGAAAGCTGTCTGCACTTTTTTTAATGGCTCAAGAAGGAAAAAAAAAAAGGCTTTTCTGAGTGTAATACTGAAGAAAACTTCAAGTTTAAATACTGAAGTTGTTAAATTTTGAGATCCTATTACCACAAAAACACAATACAATTCTGAAAGCAAATACTGAGATCCTACTACCACAATAATACAATGGTGAAAGCATTTAAAAATCTAGAAAGAATAAAATGTTACTAATTTTCACAGAAGGATTCAAGAGAGAATAGTCCAGGGAAGAGAATAGTCCAGAGGGGGAAATAATTGAGTGGGGGGGAAAAATGATAAGGTATTTCTTCCAATGTACCATTTTGCAAACTAAAATGAATCTTCTGAATGGACAAATAAAATAATTTTCCAATCAGACTTTTTTCCCTTCCTATTATGTGCTGTTTTTCCACTCAGCTTACAAATTCAAAAGCGGTAATTTCCCTTTTTTGAGGAAATAGAGAAAGAAAGCATCAATGAAGTATTAATATTCTTCCTTCAGCTAGGGAAGAAATCATAAATGTCATAAAGAAAGCATGTTCAACTTCTCTTGAGGCAAAATTAAACGGTTTTTAGGTTTTCACTACACAGATAACATAGGGCCAGTCATATTTGCTGACACCTTTGCCATTTTTCTCAACTCTTTCTAAGGTTTCTGTTGCTTCTTAAAAGATGAATGCTAGGAGTGCCTGGGTGGCTCAGTTGTTAAGCGTCTGCCTTCGGCTCAGGTCACAGTCCCAGGGTCCTGGGATCGATTCCCACATCAGGCTCCCTGCTCAGCGGGAAGCCTGCTTCTCCCTCTGCCTGCTTGTCTCCTGCTTGCACTCTCTCTCTCTTTCTCTGTCAAATAAATAAATAAAATCCTAAAAAAAAAAAAAATGAATGCTAAATGTAAACATGGCAGCATAATAAAACCTTGACACGCTGACTGGAAAGGAATGATTCCTTTCTAGATTTTTCTATCTTATATCACAATGATGCCAATAAAGTCAGAGATATTTTGATTTTGAAAACCAAACTAACTCTTTGGTTATTTTTACTCCTTCGCTATTTTCCTACTGTGGCCACGGCCCTTCACCACCCACCTCATGCTTGCTGCCTTCAGCTCTCTGGGCCGGCACTCAAAGTATGGTTTGTTTTTTCTCCTCATGTCACTTCCATTTATTTCTCCCATATTGTCACCTTGTTATCAACAAACTCTTTTTTAAATTCATTAACTTGGGTACTGTGCTTTACTTTAGTGATGCCACCTCATTCTGTCTCTACTAAATTACATGATCAGGTCATTGGTGTCATCATAAAAATTGTAAATAAAATGTTTTTAACTTAAATGGTCTTGAAATGGGGCATTTGGTGGTAGTACAGAGGAGATAACCTTCCAGGAAGCTGGCTCCATAAAGGAGATGCCTCCCTAACATATTCATGTAGGATAAGAAGAAGAACACAGAACACAGCAGGAAGAAGCCCCAAATGATGTTTGTTTGCTTGCTTGTTTGTTTTCCAACTTTGTGGATGAGGGAACTGAATGCTTGAGGGGCCTGCAGATTAGACTGAAGTGTCACATCCAATCAGTGGAAAGGGAAGACAAGTCCCATGTCACCTGATGCCCCTGTGGTACTCCTGAATCCTACATTTCAGAAACATCCCTCAAGAAATACAGAACTCGGGGCACCTGGGTGGCTCAGTCATTAAGCGTCTGCCTTCGGCTCAGGTCATGATCCCAGGGTCCTGGGATTGAGCCCCACATCAGGCTCCCTGCTCAGTGGGGAGCCTGCTTCTCCCTCTCCCACTCCCCCTGTTTTGTTCCTCTCTCACTGTGTCTCTCTCTGTCAAATAAATAAATAAAATCTTTAAAAAAAAAAAAAGAAATACAGAACTGTTCAGGTCTAACCAGGATAGGAAATTATTTGTCCCATAAAAAAGGGTCCAAGTTAGCATGTTTATTTATTTAAGTATTAGCAAATGTTTTCTTTGGCTAGTCTCTCCTACTTTACAAGTCATTAATGTCTCTGAATAAGTAAGAACCTTAAAAAATCATCAGTATTCATAACATGCAAATCTTCAACTTTCTGAACATTTGCTAGTGGCATAGCCAATATTTTCATGTATCTCTTAATGTAAAAACATTAAGTTTTATTAAAGGTAATTTGTTTATACTTTACTTTTTTACAGAAATGAGAATCTAATTGATGAATGTGGTAGTTTTTCTTCCATGTCTAGATACTAATATCTGATTTCACTCTTGAACGCACACACACAGACTCACACACACACATATATTTTCTCATCTTCTAAGCCAGTCACTTGATCCAGAGATAACTTACGACAACCTAAATTATTTTCCTTACTATTATTATTATTATTATTATTATTATTATTATTATTGTCTCTTAACTCGAGCTAAGAGTCACTAAATATGGTAGGAGACATATTGTAGTGGTTAACAGCATGGACTTTGGTATAAGAGGAGTCATTTATAAAGAATGTAAGAAAGAGGGCGCCTGGGTGGCTCAGTCATTAAGCATCTGCCTTCGGCTCAGGTCATGATCCCAGGGTCCTGGGATCGAGCCCTGCATCAGGCTCCCTGCTCAGCAGGAAGCCTGCTTCTCCCTCTCCCACTCCCCCTGCTTGTGTTTCCTCTCTGTCTCTCTGTCAAATAAATAAATAAAAATCTTAAAAAAAAAAAAAAAAGAATGTAAGAAAGAGTGTGGGCTTCACAAACTGAGATCTTGAACAAGTTAATTTTATGATCTTCAGTGTCATTATCCCTATGGAAATAAAAATACCTAGATTGTTGTGCGTATTAGGGATAATGTATATAAAATACCAATCTCATTTCCTAGACCACAGAAATCAATAAAAGTAGCTCCTTTTTTATTCAGCTGAATTATTGCTTCACAATTTGACAAAGGTACTATGAAGATTACTTAAAACAAAGCCTCCAGATGGGGCTTCATTGCTACCAGAGTACATCTGGTCACTGGGTGCCTTATCTGGCCATAAGTCTCATTTCCTCTACCATTCAACAGTGAACATGGGTCCTTCCTGTGGCTTGGACCCTCAATCTTCCACCCTCTAGTAAAACAATCTAGTTTTGTCTTGTTGACATATTTCAAATATGCATCCATGACTCAGCAGGCATGTAGGGATTCGAGGCCAGAGTTCTAAGACACAGACAACATCTGTGAATTTAGAGTATCTCAAGTGCACTGCCTATTAAATAAGCCTATGAGATGGTGCCACCAAGTAGGGGAAAAAAGACATTCCCATGAATTGAAATGTGGCTAGGTGCTCTTTCCCTAGGAAGAGTCTTTTGTAAGCATGTATTTTATATGCTCCTTTATTCCAGAAGGAATTTAAGTTAGCTTACAGCAATACATAAAAGACATTCACACTAATTAGCTTGATTGTGGTAATCATTTCACAATGTATATATATATATATATATATATATATATATATATATATATATATCAAAACATCACATGTACACCTTAAATACATATAATTTGTATTTGTCAATCATACTTGAATAAAGCTAGAAAAATATTTGCATAAATTATAAAATGAGCCAAAAGAAAGAAAACCAAAGTGTGGATGCAGTCAAGAGCAAAGCTAAAAATCTGTGCAACATAATTTTCTATTAATAGGCCACATATTTGTCTCAAATCTTGCTAGCAGCAAATGAGTAAACAGAGATCATCCATCATTACCAATAACCGTCACGAAGTCCACGGTGTATTGAGTGCTTATGGTGTACCATACATGGTAACTTCTTTACATGAAGGAAATTGTTCACTCTTCTCAATAATACTGAGATGGGCAATATTTTATAGCTATGTTTTGGATGACAAAAATGAGGAGGCAAGAGATTGACTTATCTGCCCAAAAATATTCTAGTCAACTGCAAAGCTGGGGATGTGAACAAACTCTGACCAACTCCACCGAACACAACTGTAGTGACTACACTAAACAGCAGAGAAGAGTGAAAAAATAGCTTTTGAATGTCATTTACTAATACATGACCATAAAAATTATTGACTTCTCCCATTCTTAGTTTCTTCAAATATAAATAGCTACCTCATTGACATCTGATGACAGAACTTAATAAAAGAGAAACAACATGGTGTGCTCAGACAAGAGGCTCTACAAACATTAGAAAATGAAGCAGTTTATTCACCCTCCAAAGATCCTAATGAAGTACTGCTGACCCTTTAACAACATGGAAGTCAGGGGCGCTGATCCCTGCACAGTCGAAAACCCATGTATAAATTTTGACTCCCCAAAAACTTAACTGCTAACAGTCTACTGTTGACTGGAAGCCTCACCAATAACAGTTGATTAACACATATTTTGTATATTATATGCCTCATATACTGTATTCTTATAATAAAGTAAGCTGGAGAAAAGAAAATTCTATGAAGAAAAACATAACGATCATAAGGAAGTACAGTACTATACTGTATTTACTAGGAAAAAAAAAAAAAGCCCCATATAAGTGGACATGCCCAGTTCAAACCCATGTTGTTCAAGGGTCATCTGTATAAGGGAGAAGTGTTTCCAGTCAAGTTCATGGTGACAAGCCAGGCAGAGGTTGCATAACCTGAATCAGAACAGACCTCTTTGTTACGAATCTCAGTTGTTTTGGTCTTCAATCCAAAGCTCTATCAGCTCTGCCTGTGCTTCTCATCAGACACAGCAAGTTACTGTACCTGAAAGTTTAATGGAAGTGCTTTGTTTTTTGTTTTTAATATTTTTTAAAGGATTTTATTTATTTATTTACTAGAGAGAGTGAGTGAGAGAGAGAACATGAGCAGGGGCAGAGGGAGAGAAAGAAGCAGATTCCCCTACTGAGCAGGGAGCCCTACATGGGGCTTGATCCCAGGACCCTGGGATCATGACCTGAGCCAAAGGCAGACGCTTAACCGACTGAGCCACCCAGGCGCCCCTAAATGGAAGTGTTTTGAAATAAAGTGGTATTCAGTCCACTTGGAAGAATCTTTGAATATAAAAATTTGACTTCAAAAGTTTAATTTTACCCTTTTGATTCACAGATACTGATGCCTAAACGCAGTCATTCAACCTCAGGCTCCCGTGGTACTTAGAGGTCTGCATATCATGACAAGTTAGAGTCACACCCTGGACTGGCACTCCTTGAAACCCTATAGTGAAATCCCCATCTCAGGATTCAGAAAGTCATTCATCAATGTCAAGAACAAAATTCCGTGTGGATGCCTGCCTTCAAAACACTAAAGTCCCATCTGGCAAGATCCTTATGAACAAAGGACAGGTTTAGGTTTAATGAAGCAATTCCCTTTAGGTACATTGCTGCTGCATTGTTACCTCTTCAAAAAGGCAAAACCCTAAAACAAATGTATTCAAATGCTCAAATGTATAAAATACATTCAAATAAAACATAGAAATATAGAAATGCTCTTTTTTCTTTTGCTATTCCATAGAATGGGACTGACCTTCAGTCTGACATAATAGTTAAACTGAAGTATAGTCATCTAATTTGCCTTTATGCTATGCATTTTGACAAGCTACTGCACTCATGCAGGAGAATAAAAAAAAAGCTGAATCAATAAGAGGCCAACATAGCTTTAGTTAGGAAAAGACCCCATAAAAAATAAGACATTTGAGAATCCTTAAGGACAACGGTATAAAACCCTAAATGTGTGCCATGATTTTTTCCAGATTATTTTCTGTGTGCCTAATTCATATCAAAGAAAATAAATGGTAATATAGGAAAGTACAAAAACAATAGTAAAAAAACTTTGGACAGACCCAATGGAAAGTAGGAAGCCACTGCAGATGCAGGTTCTGTAATCATCAGGAAGAAAGTAGAAAGCTTCCTCATGCTCCTCAAAGCATGCACAGGGAAGAAACAGAGGAGCTTTGTAAAAAGTATTTTAATCACTACCCATATTTACACTATTTATACAAGAGCTCTTTTTCTTTCTTTTCTTCCTTCCTTCCTTTCTTTCATTTCTTCCTTTCTTTTCTTTCTTTCTTGTTTTCTTTTCTTTCTTTCTTTCTTTCTTTCTTTTTTTTTTTTTTTTTTTTTTTTCTTTCCTAGTATATCAATTTGGAATGGCTTTGGCTACAAATAACAGAAAATCTGAATCAGGCTGAAACACATACATCCCACAAAAAGACCAGCTGAGGCTGTCCAGGGCTGCCATGGCATTCAGCAGTGTCATTGTGGACAACCCTTTTGTTTTAACATCCTGAGCAGGTGGCCTTCAGACTCATGAAGATAAAATGTTTTGTTTTGTTTTTTCTTACCATCAGAAATGACAAAGCAAGGACCTGCCAGCTGAATTTGTCTCTAGACCCAGCAGGGAGGTATCTTCTCCTTTTTGTGAGAGACTAGGGTCTGGGAATGCCAATGTCACTGGCTGCATTGGACGTTGGGTGAAAGAGGTATAAGTTATCTGAACTCAACTGCACATTTTTCCAGCATTAGATTTTTTTTCTTTTCAAAAAAGATGGCAGCCACCCACAGGGAACCAAGAATACCATCATAGTTTGCCTTTACCTGTATTTTCACATAGTGCCCTGAAAGGGCAGTTTTCACTTGTTTACCAGTCACATTTGCTTCAGTTATATTTTCTAATAGAATTATTTTTGAAAAGTATAGTGTAATAAGTCTTTTCATGTGCTATAAAACTCACAGATGGACACATCTGTTTGAGGTACCTCATTTTACAATTTTCATTGTGACAACTCATATGACACCCCAAGGACTAGAGATTTCTACTTCTTTGTAAATATATTTGGAAATTGTTATATTGATTATCTGCATGAGCACCTCCATCGACTTTATAACCATAAAAGCTGGATGTTTTTGATTCTCCAAGATCCTGAACTTGTCATTACTATTAATATGCTCATAGACTAAAGATAAGCTTTATCTGAGTTTGGAGGAAAATTTATAAAGATGGAAATTACTATAAAAAACCAATATGCATGACATTTTTGTTCTTTGTGTCTAAATTAACTTTTAATATTAATACTCAGTAATTTTTATTATATTTTGAAAGTATCTTTGTAAAGGGGAGTTGTAATTCATTTCTGTTTTCCTAAGCTTACTGTCAGCTATTTGTTATAACACAGATATTACTTATAAATCAGGTTTATTTCAATAATGATGTTACTTACACAAATCACGTGTGAAAAAAATATATGCTTTTCTGAGAATTTACACATAGCATCTTATTTATTTTTATGAACCAAAAATTCAAAAATAATGTGTGATCCTGATATTTTATAAATATTTTGGGTATTTTGTGAGCACAACAATCACTAAATTCAAGTACAATTAACTTAGCCATTATCAAAAATTGACTGTATCTTTCACTTACTGGCTAGTTATTTTGGTGAAACAATTAGGGCTAAATAGCAAACACCATTCTTGTAACTGAATAAGGGACATATTCAAACAGGAAGATATTTGTCACAGTACTTTTTCCTCTTGCTCCCAGATCCCTGCTGGCCCTAAATAATTTCATACTAAAGGCCCCATGAACATGCACATAAGAACAGCTGTTCAGTGTTGCCAAATAAATGAAGACTCAGCACAGTCACTCACAAATGAAAGTCAAATCTCATTTTCTTCCGAAAGCTTGTCCCATCATGGCCCTTGGATGCCTATGCACTAAAAAGGAAGCTTCTAGATGGTGACAGGCAGAGAGAACCAAGGCTAGTATCTCAGAGGCCACATGGTCAGATAAGACTCCATCAGACCCCCCCAGACTGCAGGGCAGAAAGTAGCCCTGAAACAAAGAGCTTCCACCCAGGGTTGCACTATGTAGACTATCTACAAATGGCAGACAAGTCCTCAAAATTGCAGTCTGCAAAGTTTTACCAGGCCCTAAAAATGAGCACAGACAGCAAAAATTGAAACAACTCTTCACATTCAAGAATTCACTTCTAGGAGGAGTAGGAGACCTGGATTTCGTCTACTCTCAGGAATTCAGCTGGATAGGAATCAAACCATTCTGAACACCTACAAACCCAACAGGAGATCGAAGAAAGGAATAGCAACAACTCTCTGAACAGAAAAGCGACCACTTTCTGGAAGGTAGGACATGCGGAGAAGTGAATCCGAGGCGATATTCAGGAGGATAGACGGCGGGGGAGGGGCCTCCGTCGGCCGCTTCTGGCAAGTGATAGAACCACGGAGCACAAAATCGGAACTTTTAAAAGTCTGCTCCGCTGAGGGACGTCACTCCAAAGGCTAAGCTGGGGGTGGAAGCCTCGCAGGACAGTGTGGTCTCAGGACCCTCGGGGTCACAGAAAGACCGGGGGTGCCTGAGTGTGGCAGAGCTCCCAGGTAATGGAGCAGGGAAGCCGGCTGCAGAGGCGGAGCCCAGGAGCGGGCTCTCAGCTCGGGGTGGCCATAAACCGTGATCTGCGGCACAGTCGGGCCACTGCTCCTCCAGCGGGGACCCAACAAGCGGCAGATTCGGGGAGACTCACCTTACTCCCCAGGGAGGAGCCGCGCGGGAGTGCACCGCAGGGATCTGCTAGGTTTGGAGACTCCACCCGGGGTCGGGTGCCAGAGATAGAAACGCACGGTCACAGGCCGGGTGAGCACGGAGTGCGGCCGGAGACCGGGGAGCTGGGAGTGACTGACGGCTTTTCTCTGGGGGCTCACTGAGGAGCGGGGCCCCGAGTTCTCGGCTCCTCCGGGGCGGAGATTGGGAGGCCGCCATTTTCACTCTCCGCCTCCAAAGCTGTACGGAAAGCTCGCAGGGAACAAAAGCCCCAGAGAGCAAACCCGAGCAGATTACTTAGCCGGGAGGGGGCAAGGGCGGGGCAATTCCGCCTCCGGCAGAGACATCTGGAAACCACGGCAACAGGCCCCTCCCCAGAAGATCAGCAAGAACAGCCAGCCAAGACCAAGTTTACCGATCAATGAGAACGGCAGAACTCCAGCGATAGGGGAATACTGCACATAGAATTCATGGCTTTTTTACCACGATTCTTTAGTCTTTCAAAGTTAATTTTTTTTTAACTGTCTCTTTTTCTTTTTTTTCTTTTTCCCTTTTTCAACCAACATCTTGTCAATCCCTTTTTTAAAAAAAAAATTATTTTTCATTTTTAGAGTCATATTCTATCCCTTCATAGTAGCTACCCGTATTTTTGGCTTATATATGTAAGTTGTTCTCTCTTTAAAATTTTGAGATAGTTTCTTCTAACAGATTAAAATATACCTTAAATCTCTAGTATATGGTGTTTTCTATTCCCCTGCCTGATCACATCCTCTCCCTTTTTTTTTCTTTTTTAAATCCTCTTCTTTCTTTTTTCAAACAACTTCTTATCAATTCCTTTATAAAATTTTTTATACTTTCCATCTTTACAGTCATATTCCATCCCTTCATCATATTAACCCTTATTTTTGTACATATATAAGTTTTTCTTTCTTTAAAATTTTGGGAGGCACTTTCTTCTAAAAGACCAAAATACACCCCAAATGTAGTGTGTGGCACTGATCTATATACCAGCCTGATCATATTTGATCACATTGTGGTTTTTTGTTGTTGTTGTTGTTGTTTTGTTTTGTTTGTTTTTGTTTTTATCTTTCTCTTTCTCTTTTTTTTCTTTTTCTTTTTTCTCTCTTTCCCTTTCTTTTCCCACTGCTTCAGGTCTTTTCTGATTTGTTTAGAGTATATTTCCTGGGGATGTTGTTATTCTGCTAGCATTTTGTTCTCTCATTCATCTATTCTCCTCTGCACAAAATGACAAGATGGAAAAAATCACCTCAACAAAAAGAACAAGAGGTAGTACCGACTGCCAGGGACTTACTCAATACGGACATTAGTACAATGTCAGATCTAGAGTTCAGAATCATCACTTTAAAGATACAAGCTGGACTTGAAAAAAATATAGAAGTTATTAGAGAAACTCTTTCTGGAGAAGTAAAAGAACTAAAATCCAACCAAGTAGAAATCAAAAAGGCTATTAATGAGGTGCAATCAAAAATGGGGGCACTAACTGCTAGAATAAATGAGGCAGAAGAGAGAATCAGTAATATAGAAGATGAAATGATGGAAAATAAAGAAGCTGAGAAAAAGAGAGATAAACAACTACTGGATCATGAGGGCAGAATTCGAGAGATAAGCGATACCACAACACGAAACAACATTAGAATAATTGGGATCCCAGAAGAAGAAGAAAGAGAGAGAGGGGCAGAAGGTATAATGGAGCAAATTATAGCAGAGAACTTCCCTAATTTGGGGAAGGAAACAGGCATCAAAATCCAGGAAGCACAGAGAACCCCTCTCAAAATCAATAAAAATAGGTCAACACCCCGACAACTAATAGTAAAACTTACGAGTCTCATAGACAAAGAGAAAATCCTGAAAGCAGCTCGGGAGAAGAGATATGTAACCTACAAGGGTAGAAACATTAGATTGGCGACAGACCTATCCACAGAGACCTGGCAGGCCAGAAAGGACTGGCAGGATATATTCAGAGCACTAAATGAGAAAAATATGCAGCCAAGAATACTCTATCAGCTAGGCTGTCATTGAAAATTGAAGGAGAGATAAAAAGCTTCCAGGACAAGCAAAAACTAAAGGAATTTGCAAACACAAAAGCAGCCCTACAGGAAATCTTGAAAGGGGTCCTCTAAACAAAGAGAGAGCCTAAAAGCAACATAGACCAGAAAGGAACACAGACAATATACGGTAACAGTCACCTTACAGGCAATACAATGGCACTAAATTCCTATCTTTCAATAGTTACCCTGAATGTAAATGGGTTAAATGCCCCAATCAAAAGACACAGGCTATCAGACTGGATTAAAAAACAAGACCCATTGATATGCTGTCTGCAAGAGACTCATTTTAGACCCAAAGACACCCCCAGATTGAAAGTGAGGGGGTGGAAAACCATTTACCATGCTAATGGACACCAAAAGAAAGCTGGGGGGGCAATCCTTATATCAGACAAATTAGATTTTAAACCAAAGACTGTAATAAGAGATGAGGAAGGACATTATATCCTACTTAAAGGATCTATCCAACAAGAAGATCTAACAATTGTAAATATCTATGCCCCTAACATGGGAGCAGCCAATTATATAAGGCAATTAATAACAAAAGCAAAGAAACACACCGACAACAATACAATAATAGTGGGGGACTTTAACACCCCCCTCACTGAAATGGACAGATCGTCTAAGCAAAAGATCAACAAGGAAATAAAGACTTTAAATGACACACTGGACAAAATGGACTTCACAGACATATTCAGAACATTCCATCCCAAAGCAACGGAATACACATTCTTCTCTAGTGCCCATGGAACATTCTCCAGAATAGATCACATCCTAGGTCATAAATCAGGTCTCAACCGGTACCAAAAGATTGGGATCATTCCCTGCCTATTTTCAGACCATAATGCTTTGAAACTAGAACTCAATCACAAGAGGAAAGTCGGAAAGAACTCAAATACATGGAGGCTAAAGAGCATCCTACTGAAGAATGAATGAGTCAACCAGGAAATTAAAGAAGAATTAAAAAAATACATGGAAACCAATGAAAATGAAAACACCACTATTCAAAATCTTTGGGATGCAGCAAAGGCAGTCCTAAGAGGAACGTATATAGCAATACAAGCCTTTCTCAAGAAACAAGAAAGGTCTCAAGTACACAACCTAACCCTCCACCTAAAGGAGCTGGAGAAAGAACAGCAAATAAAGCCTAAACCCAGCAGGAGAAGAGAAATAATAAAGATCAGAGCAGAAACCAATGAAATAGAAACTAAAAGAACAGTAGAACAGATCAAAACTAGGAGTTGGTTCTTTGAAAGAATTAACAAGATTGATAAACCCCTGGCCAGACTTATCAAAAAGAAAAGAGAAATGACCCAAATCAACAAAATCATGAATGAAAGAGGAGAGATCACAACCAACACCAAAGAAATACAAACTATTATAAGAACATATTATGAGCAACTCTATGCCAGCAAATTAGATAACCTGGAAGAAATGGATGCTTTCCTAGAGATGTATCCACTACCAAAACTGAACCAGGAAGAAATAGAAAACCTGAACAGACCTATAACCACTAAGGAAATTGAAGCAGTCATCAAAAATCTCCCAACAAACAAAAGCCCAGGGCCAGATGGCTTCCCAGGGGAATTCTACCAAACATTTCAAGAAGAATTAATACCTATTCTTCTGAAACTGTTCCAAAAAATCGAAATGGAAGGAAAACTTCCAAACTCATTTTATGAGGCCAGCATTACCTTGATCCCCAAACCAGACAAAGACCCCATCAAAAAGGAGAATTACAGACCAATATCCCTCATGAACATGGATGCAAAAATTCTCACCAAAATACTAGCCAATAGGATCCAACAGTACATTAAAAGGATTATTCACCATGACCAAGTGGGATTTATCCCTGGGCTGCAAGGTTGGTTCAACATCCGCAAATCAATCAATGTGATCCAATACATTAACAAAAGAAAGAACAAGAATCATATGATCCTCTCAATAGATGCAGAAAAAGCTTTTGACAAAGTACAGCATCCTTTCTTGATCAAAACTCTTCAGAGTATAGGGATCGAGGGTACATACCTCAATATCATAAAAGCCATCTAGGAAAAACCTACAGCAAATATCATTCTCAATGGGGAAAAACTGTGAGCTTTCCCCCTAAGGTCAGGAACGTGGCAGGGATGTCCACTATCACCACTGCTATTCAACATAGTATTGGAAGTCCTAGCCACAGCAATCAGACAACAAAAAGAAATCAAAGGCATCCAAATTGGCAAAGAAGAAGTCAAACTCTCACTCTTTGCAGATGATATGATACTTTATGTGGAAAACCCAAAAGACTCTACCCCAAAACTGCTAGAACTCATACAGGAATTCAGTAAAGTGGCAGGATATAAAATCAATGCACAGAAGTCAGTGGCATTCCTATACACCAACAACAAGACAGAAGAAAGAGAAATTAAGGAGTCGATCCCCTTTACAATTGCACCCAAAACCATAAGATACCTAGGCATAAATCTAACCAAAGACGCAAAGGATCTGTATTCAGAAAACTATAAAATACTCATGAAAGAAATTGAGGAAGACACAAAGAAATGGAAAAACGTTCCATGCTCATGGATTGGAAGAACAAATATTTGAAGATGTCAATGCTACCTAGAGCAATCTACACATTCAATGCAATCCCCATCAAAATACCATCCACTTTTTTCAAAGAAAGGGAACAAATAATCCTAAAATTTGTATGGAACCAGAAAAGACCTCGCATAGCCAGAGGAATGTTGAAAAAGAAAAGTAAAGCTGGCGGCATCACAATTCCGGACTTCCAGCTCTATTACAAAGCTGTCATCATCAAGACAGCATGGTACTGGCACAAAAACAGACACATAGATCAATGGAACAGAATAGAGAGCCCAGAAATGGACCCTCAACTCTATGGTCAACTCATCTTTGACAAAGCAGGAAAGAATGTACAGTGGAACAAAGACAGTCTCTTCAACAAATGGTGTTGGGAAAATTGGATAGCCACATGCAGAAGAATGAAACTGGACCATTTCCTTACACCACACACACAAATAGACTCCAAATGGTTGAAAGACCTCAATGTGAGACAGGAGTCCATCAAAATCCTAGAGGAGAACACAGGCAGCAACCTCTTTGACCTCAGCCGAAGCAACTTCTTCCTAGAAACATCGCCAAAGGCAAGGGAAGCAAGGGCAAGAATGAACTATTGGGACTTCATCAAGATAAAAAGCTTTTGCAAAGCAAAGGAAACAGTCAACAAAACCAAAAGACAACCAACAGAATGGGAGAAGATATTTGCAAATGACATATCAGATAAAGGGCTAGTATCCAAAATCTATAAAGAACTCATCAAACTCAACACCCAAAGAACAAAGAATCCAATCAAGAAATGGGCAGAAGACATGAACAGACATTTTTCCAAAGAAGACATCCAAATGGCCAACAGACACATGAAAAAGTGCTCAATATCGCTCGGCATCAGGGAAATCCAAATCAAAACCTCAATGAGATACCACCTCGCACCAGTCAGAATGGCTAAAATTAACAAGTCAGGAAACGACAGATGTTGGCGGGGATGCGGAGAAAGGGGAACCCTCCTACACTGTTGGTGGGAATGCAAGCTGGTGCAACCACTCTGGAAAACAGTATGGAGGTTCCTCAAAAAGTTGAAAATAGAGCTACCATACGATCCAGCAATTGCACTACTGGGTATTTACCCCAAAGATACAAAAGTAGGGATCTGAAGGGGTACGTGCACCCCAATGTTTATAGCAGCAATGTCCACAATAGCCAAACTGTGGAAAGAGCCAAGATGTCCATCGACAGATGAATGGATAAAGAAGAAGTGGTGTATATATACAATGGAATATTATGCAGCCATCAAAAGGAATGAGATCTTGCCATTTGCAACGACATGGATGGAACTGGAGTGTATTATGTTGAGTGAAATAAGTCAAACAGAGAAAGACATGTATCATATGATCTCACTGATATGAGGAGTTCTTAATTGTAGGAAACAAACTGAGGGTTGCTGGAGTGGGGGGTGGGGTGGGAGGGATGGGGTGACTCAGTGATATGTATGTGCTCTGGTAAGCGCTGTGAATTGTGCAAGACTGTTGAATCTCAGATCTGTACCTTCCAAACAAATAATGCAATATATGTTAAGAAAAAAAAAAGAAGAAGAAGGTAGCAGTAGGGGAAGAATGAAGCGGGGGCAATCGGAGGGGTAGACAAACCATGAGAGACGATGGACTCTGAAAAACAAACAGGGTTCTAGAGGGGAGGGGGGTGGGAGGATGGGTTAGCCTGGTGGTGGGTATTGAGGAGGGCACATTCTGCATGGAGCACTGGGTGTTATGCACAAACAATGAATCATGGAACACTTCATCTAAAACTAATGATGTAATGTATGGGGATTAACATAAGAATAAAAAAAAAAAGAATTCACTTCTATAGTTGTGATACTGTAATCTATAATAAGAAAAATGTATTTAGTCTTTGTCCTGTTCTTAGCACACAGCTCCTAAAACCACTGGAATTTCTTTTTTTTTTTTTAATATTTTATTTATTTATTTATTTATTTGAGAGAGAGAGAGCACGCATGACCATGAGCAGGGGGAGGGGCACAGGGAGAAGCAGGCTCCCCTCTGAGCAGGGAGCCTGCTGCCCCTGAGATTATGACCTGAGCCAAAGGCAAATGCTTAACCAACTGAGCCACCCAGGCACCCAACCATTGGAATTTCTTAAGTGATGAAAGCAATGGGAGAAATTTTTGTTAAAATATTTGGTGTTTTACAGAATGGGAGAAGATATTTGCAAATGACACTACAGATAAAGGGCTGGTATCGAAGATCTATAAAGAACTTCTCAAACTCAACACCCAAAAAACAAATAATCAAGTCAAAAAGTGGGTAGAAGATATGAAAAGACACTTCTCTGAAGAAGACATACAAATGGCTAACAGACACATGAAAAAGTGTTCATCACTAACCATCAGGGATTCCAAATCAAAACCACACTGAGATACCACCTTACACCAGTTAGAATGGCAAAATGGACAGGGAAAGAAACAACAAAGGTTGGAGAGGTTGTGGAGAAAGGGGAACCCTCTTACACTGTTGGTGGGAATGCAAGTTGGTACAGCCACTTTGGAAAACAGTGTGGAGGTGCCTCAAAATTTTAAAAATAGAGCTACCCTATGACCCAGCAATTGCACTCCTGGGTATTTACCCCAAAGACACGATGTAGTGAAAAGAAGGGCCATATACACCCCAATGTTCATAGCAGCAATGTCCGCAATAGCTAAACTGTGGAAAGAGCTGAGATGCCCTTCAACAGATGAATGGATAAAGAAGATGTGGTCCATATATACAATGGAATATTACTCAGCCATCAGAAAGGATGAATACCCAACTTTTACATCAACATGGATGGGACTGGAGGAGATTATGCTAAGTGAAATAAGTCAAGCAGAGAAAGTCAATTATCATATGGTTTCACTTATTTGTGGAACATAAGGAATAGCATGGAGGACATTAGGAGAAGGAAGGGAAAAATGAAGGGGGTAAAATGGAGGGAGAGATGAACCATGAGAGACTATGGGCTCTGAGAAACAAACAGGGTTTTAGAGGGGAGGGGGGAATTGGTTAGCCTGGTGATGGGTATTAAGTAGTGCACGTACTGCATGGAGCACTGGGTGTTATACGAAAACAATGGATTGTGGATCACCACATCAAAAACCAATGATGTATTGGTAATGATTAACATAATAAAATTAAGAAAAAAAAAATATTCGGTGTTTTATACTCAAATAGCTCCAGGTCCAGTAATTGTTCCACAGTAATAAAGGAGGAAAAAAAAGTGTCTTATTATTTATAACAAACCCCTTTCAACCACACCTGAGCTTATATTAATGGGCGACTTTTGGAAAGCACCTAAGGATGAGAGTTAGTTGCCAGGGGAGCCAATCATGTAATTAGAGGGCTGGAACTTTCAGCCCATCCCTTCAGCCCTCCACTGTCTACCACCCACCTCCAGCGAGAAGAGATGGGCTGGAAGTTGAATTAATCACCAATAGCCAATGATTTGATCAATCTGCTTATGTAATGAAACCTCCAAAAAATCCCAAAAGGAGAGGGTTCAGAGAATTTCTGGGTTGATGAATACATGGAGATGCTGGGAGGGTGGAGTACTTGCAGAGGTCATGGAAGCTCTTTGTTCCCCATACCTTGCCCTGCAAGCCCCATCTTCTGTTTGGCTGTTTCTAAATTATATCTTTTTATGACAAACTGATAATCTAGTAAGTAAACTGTTCTCCTGAGTTCCATGAGCTGTTCTAGCAAGGTAATCATATCTGAGAAGGGGATTATGCAAACCTCAAATTTTGACTAGTCAGTCAAAAGCACAGGTAACAACCTGGACTTGGAATTGTTGCCTGAAGGGGGTATAGAGGGCAGTCCTGGGCCCTAACCTGTGGACTTGACCCTATCTCCAGGTAGATCCTGTCAGAACTGAATTGAACTGTAGGACACCCAGCTGGTGTCACAGAAATGCTTGGTGTGTGGAAACTAGTCTCCCTTCTGAATAATATTAAACAACAACAACAGAACAATAATAAAAAGGAAAACAAAAAGTAGACACGGATACTGCCTTCCCAGAACTTATGATCTAGCAGGTAAAGCTGACAATTAATGACGGCTAAGGTGATCTCAGCTTCAGAACCACTCAGGTGATAGTAGAAGCAGTCCCTGAAGCAACTAACCTGCCCAGAATACCAGAAATGGATTCCTTGAGGCCCTAAATGGAAGAGAAATATATTGAGGAGAGAAACTACTATGGGCAGTGTCTCAGTCACAGGAGAACCAAATGGGCTCTCTAACAGTATGGCTACTATGGGGAGGTAGACCATGGCCGGTGGGGATGGAAAAGCATCAGCATCCAGTCAACAAGGGCCATGAACCATGTCTGGACATTTTCCTGAGGGCAAGAGGAAGCCACTGAAAGCATTAAACAGGGAAGTGGCACAATCAGAGCTGTTTTTACAGAAATCTTACTTTGACAACTAGAGAAATAAATTGGAAAAAAATAAATCTTGTAACAGGGAGTCCAGCAGGAGCCACTTGGAATAACACAGGAAAACTAAGATAATGGCAGTGAGGGGCCACGTGGTGACAAGATGGGAGCTTAATGATTGAATTGAATATATGTATGTGTGTGTCTTGGGGGCATGGGGTCCAGAAAAGGAAAGAGGAAAGGACCAAGTAGGATGATGTTCTCTTAGCCTATTACTGGATGGTGGGGCTACTCCCCTACCTGTGAGAAATCACTGAAAGGAGCAGGCTTGGAAAAAAGTATGTAAAACTGCTGTTTTGGTTTGGGATTTGTTGAATATGTCATCTAAGCAAAGGTGTACAGGGGCAGTTGAATATACTTGACCAGAGTTCAGATGAGAGTTTGGGGCTGGAAATGGCTATTTGAGGAAACTCCAGGGTAAGGCTATTGTTAAGGAGATAGAGAAGGGTGTCCAGAGCTCCTAGAGAACAGAGATCCCACCTGTTTGGTTCTCCATCATGCTCTCATGTCACTGAACAATGCCTGCCACAATATAGACATTTGTTCTATGAAGTGGCTAATAGTGAGCACACAATATTGTAGAAGGGAAGAGAAAAGCATATCTCAAGAAGAACATTCTCACTAGAACTGGAAGCTATGTTTACCTACGGAGGGTGCATCTGCCCTTTGAAAGTAGGCCACTTTTCAAGACCGCCATGAATAGTACTTCTTAGGTGGTAAAATGGCAGAGCCAGCACCAGCAAAGTCCACCCATAGTAGGCAGAGGTGAGAAGAAGCCCAGAGGAGACAGGAAAACTTCTCAGAAAGCTCATAGCTCCCTGTCCACCATTTCATCACCCAGGGATTCCCCACCCTAACCTTGTGAGTGCTATCAGCTCTTTGCCTTTCTCTACAATTGATTAGAATGCACACATCTCTCAGTTCATCTCCTGTCCAGCTCCTTCTCTAGGAATCACCCACAAGGGCTCATCTCACCAAGGAACCAGAAGTCTCTAACTCTTCCAGGCTCCACCTATGTTCTTTGGACTTAGTATCAATTCTGTGTATGGCTTATTTCTGGGTATTTTGTGTTCAACCAACACAAAATAACGTCCTGAAGACAAAGACCATTTAATGGTTTTGCTGTGTCCACGAATGCAATGACTTGAAAACATCAAGCTTCCCATAAATGCTTGTTGGAGAATCAACTGCACTGTCCTCACCCTCACTGAGCTACGCTAATCACTCACAGACAGAATAAGACATGTGCCACATTAAGCAAGTCATCAACATGTTTACCTTTCTCATCAGCAAGAAATACCAGAGTTAGAAATAAAAGCTACATTATTAGTAGTAATATTTGAAGTGAAGAGAAAAATGTATTAAATAAACATATTAAAAATCCTAATTGTTTTTAATAAGCATTTTTCTAACACCATTTAGCTTATTGTTTTATGATAAACCTAGCTACAAAATTAGAGTTGCTTTTCCCAAATAGGAGGTTTCATGAACATATTCAAGGGCAAAATGTTCTCTTTTCCTCCCAGGAGCCATGGGCTTTGCCTCATCACTAGAGGTAAACACTCTACCTCTGGCGCCTGAAGTACCATGCTCTGTTAGCTGCGGAGTTGTCGTAATATCAGTATTACCAAGTGCTCCCAGGCATGAATTGCAAGTCCTAGGAGAGAGGAGACAGCTGAAGAACGTTTTGACTGGGGATAGAGTCCAGTTTCCTTTAATAATACACTTCATAATTTTTTGTTTCTTATGAGTGGACAGTAAATTCTCAAACATAACAAAATAGTCAACAGACAAATAGTCAAATATAGGTAAAATGTAGATCATCTTCTAAGTTGATTTTATTGGCTTTTTAAAAAATATTTTCTTCATCAGGTTTCAGTGGGATCACTGACCATTTAAACAATATTGGCACTGATATTTTAGCTCAGTCAGTAACTAACAATGTAGCCTTAACTAAATCACTTCAAACTCTGAGCCTCAGCTTTCTGTAAAATAAGGATTGTCTAAAATTATCTTCAATCTCTTGAAATTCTAACAGTGATTTTGTGACCTAAACATTACAGAAAGAAATGCAGGATTTTGACACCCTGTGGTGTATCTCCGTTGTAGCTCTAACTTCATCACAATCAAATCAGTGCTTTACTAGTCCATTTCTCCCACAAACAGGAGCTCCAAGGTGAGGAGCCCTAAGCTCCATTATCCCTATGGCCCAAGGTAGAGTGAACAGCTCTCAGTACCTTTGGGCTAAAGTCTCTTAATGAGTGGAGTACCTATGCTCCTCTAGCTCAGGGTCTGGTGAGCCTCAGAAAAATGGGATTATTAAGATGCCCACATGCCTGCCTCACCTCCCACTCTATGCCTCTTTGCTTTTAGGGAAACCACCTGTGACCAGGAAAAGGCAGGTGTGACCCTGCAAAGAGAGATAGAAAGTAAGGAAGACAGGTCTTCCCACCTGTACATAAGGCTTTTTTATTAATCATTGTTCTTTGACCCACTCTTTAACTTAGTCTAGGTTATAAGTTAACAGATTCATAGAACATTAAACAATACTTAAAATAGCATAAGGCTTGGGGCACCTGGGTGGCTCAGTTGTTAAGCGTCTGCCTTCAGCTCAGGTCATGATCCCAGAGTCCTGGGATAGAGCCCCACATCGGGCTCCCTGCTCCGTGGGAAGCCTGCTTCTCCCTCTCCCACTCCCCCTGCTTGTGTTCCCTCTCTTGCTGTGTCTCTCTCTGTCAAATAAATAAATAAAATCTTAAAATAAAGTAAAATAAAATAAAATAGCAAAAGGCTTAACCTAAGAAAAACAAAAGTTGAACTAATTCACAAACTTTATGAATTTGGTATGAATTCTTCTAACACTTTCATAACACTGAGCCATTAAAAGAAACTGTCATTTGAAAAAAATAGTCAATGCTATTGAAAAGTTTGATTTCATTTGCCATCCTTTTAGAATATTCAATTTGAAATAAGTTACAAAGTAATACTAGACTTTTAGACTCAGACAAGATTTCCTAGGGTTATTAAAGATTTTTGGCTTTTTTCCTATAGTTCAAGCAGGACTCCATTACTTTCACAAATGAGAGAACAGCCATTACCTTTGCCTGGCCTTCCTCTATACAAGAAAGTTAAGTTCATCTTGAATGAGAGTCTAACTAGTCCATTCACACTTATAAAATGATCTCAATATAGTATTAATTTTTTCTTTTTTTTTTTTTAGAGAGAGAGAGAGCACGAGTGGGAGTTAGGGGGAGCAGCAGAGGGAGAGAGAGAATCCCAAGCAGACTCCATGTCCAGCACAGAGCCCAACATGGGGCTTGATTTTTATCTTTGTTACCCGCAAGTTTACAATCTGAGCCAAAACCAAGAGTGGGACACTCAACTAACTGATCCACCCAGGCATCCATCAATATAGTACAAATTAAAATAAATATTTTGCATCAAAAAAGAAATTGGTTCCTGAAATGCTAGAAAACAAGCATATAATAAGTACAGACTAGGAACAAGACTGAGTTTGCCTAAAAACCCCAAATGCTGATCCCAAATGCTTTATAGTGTTGCTTTTACCAAGGAACATGGCATTTTGTTTTGTTTGTTTGTTTTTAATTCATGGATCATATTACAACTGAACACACTAAAATTGAACTGAGTACAAACATAAGAACTTTCCAGCCTATTGGTACACAGTAGGAGTCCATAAGCTTTTGTACCATATCCCACTGTAACAATAAATTGGTTAGTATGAAACATTCCCAATAATGCATAGTACTCTAAAAATGTTCCTCTTCATGGCAATTCTAGTTTTTAAAATTGTCTGCTATTGCAGGATCACTTATAAAAATAGAAAAAATCCAAGGATTTATTTAGGGAATATAAAGAAAGAAGAAAGAAAATAAGATAAAAGTAAAATTATGTCCTCTTAAATTTTACACATTTATTCTATTTCTTAAAATGTTTTTAATATTTTAAACACTAAGTGCTTCTGGCAGATTCATTATTAGCAACAAATTCCAAATAGTAACTCAGCAAAAATTAAATATTTGTTTTGTCTTACTTTTAGATCAGAAAAAGCCTTTCACAAATGACACATACATCCAAACAAACTTCCCATAACCATACAATATGAAGCACAATGAGCCTCCATAATCATTGATCTTATATTTCTATCTACAGTCTGTATATGTGGTAGGACTAATTTTATGAACACCAAATAGTTGGACAACACATAGGAGAAAAATAGTAATAATCTCCAAATATTATTTTTCCTCCCTTTTTTAATCCTCATCTATTTTCTGAAAAGAAAAAAAATAAGTATTTACAAAGTAAATACCGATTATAAACAAAACCAACTTCTAGATTTTAAATCAAGCTTATATATTTCATCTTTTCTTAAATAGATAGATTTGTGAAAAAAAAAAAATAGATAGATTTGTGGCCAAGATCAAGTCTAATAAAACCTGTAATCATACCATAGACCCACCACATGGCCCTGTAGAAAGAATTCCTCTCTAGCCATTTTATTGCAATACCAATGTATTTGTAAGGAGTGGAGCTCAGTTCTACCCAACTGGTGTTCTAACCTATCATCCATCCACTTGTATAAAACCATAATTTAGTCATATTGACACTAAAAGTCTTCCTGATACAAATGCCTGATATGTGCCCTTAGTCATTCTCTAGGTTGCTGCTAATCTAAAAGGTATTTTCTCATGTGAGTTTATCGTACTTATAATTGACTAATGTTTTATAGATAAGTTAGAAGTTGAAAATAATTTCACAAATTATCATTTAAGGCATGTGGGAAGCCTTAGAAATCATTTAAAACTGGAGAAATAAAATTTTCCACCAGGTAAGAAACAGCCCTATAGGGCCCAGTGGTATCTCTGACTGGACACAGAAGGCAGCCCATTCCTTCAAAAGCTGTTCCAGGTCCAATGCTTAACCAAGAGCAGAGATAGTGAGTGATCACATGTATACCACGAGCCAAAAGAAAAGGATATCAAAAGCCACCAAAAGGCAATAACCAAGAAAAATAGTTTCTCTTCAAAGAATTATGTGATTTTATACATACATGTATCTATGTATATTTTCCCCTTTACATCTTCTACATTTTATAATAATGCCACACTCAATTTCTGCAAGGCTTAGTATCTTTATCATATTTATAGCGAATGTCCATTTATTTCTGCAACAAACATTTACTATATGCCTAGACACTGGACATTCTGATAAGGGAGAGAGCAAGAACATGATCCCCAAAATTTCCAATTTTCTTGGAACACATATAATGGTGGACAAGTACAGATAATAGAGAAGCAAGTTAATAGCTTTACAAAACAATATCAGGTATTGGAAAGTGCTAGGAAGACACCTATGGAGGAAGACATAACAATAATGATGGATGTGACAACCACTGACAAGAGGTGGCCATGGATGCCGACTGACCTCCCAGGGGGGCAGGGGGGGATGTCAGAAATATCTCACTAAGAAGGAGACAATATAGGAGTCCCTCTAGCAAAAAGGAGCCAGCATTTTGAAAAACAAAAGTTTGGCCTTTCCAAGCAGTGACTCAGCAACCTGAGGCAAAGGAAAAGTTGGGTCCTGGGAGAACAGAGAACAGCAGGGAGATAGGGGATGAAGTTGGGGGATGGGCAAGGCCAAACCAGACAGAGCCCCTGGACCAGTCTGAATTTCACTCTAAGCCCCACAGGAAGCTGCCTTGAGAGGGTTTTTTTTGTTTTGTTTTTTTAAAAGATTTTATTTATTTATTTGAGAGAGAGAATGATAGAGAGAGAGAGAGCATGAGAGGGGAGGGTCAGAGGGAGAAGCAGGCTCCCCGCTGAGCAGAGAGGCCGATGCAGGACTCGATCCAGGGACTCCAGGATCATGACCTGAGCCGAAGGCAGTGGCTTAACCAACTGAGCCACCCAGGCGCCCCATGCCTTGAGAGTTTTAAGTAAGGGATTTCTGTCTTAAAAAGTTCACCTTGGCTGTTGTGTGGTATTTTATCTGGTCCTTGTCTTGTCAGCCAAAATATGTTATCTTTGTTAAAAAGAAAACTGCAGGCACAAGGTGGAGTCACTTATCCCCAGGAAAGCAAACCAAGATTTAATTGCATTTTTAACCTCTCCAAGAGTGAAATTTTAAGCCAATCCGTCTAGAATTTTCTGGTCAGCGACAATGAGGTAATCTGTCACATGGGCCCTTTCCATCCCCCAAAGGAAGATGAGGTAATCTGCATAATAAGACTCCCTGCCCTTACCCTTAAAACCCTGCCTGAAACAATCCTTTCTTTTCTTTTGCTAATAACTTCTTTCCCCACCCTCCTTCCTATAAAAGCCTTCCATTTTGTACAACTACTGAAAGATCCCCTCTACTTGAAAGATAGGATGCTGCCAGGTTCATGATTTGCTTAATAAAGCCAATTAGATCTTCAGATTTAGCCTGCTGAATATTTGTTCTTTCACCTTATGTACATAATATTAGATTTAAATTTAAAAATTTTGTATTTGCTAACATCTTCAAAACATAGTACCAATCGTAGTAGAAGTGGGGGTAACTGCTTAAGAAATAGCCTTAATGAGGGGTGATTCTGTATTCCTAAGGGACATATATAAAAGCTATGCATTGTACTCCACAATAAACATATTTGTAGAACAGTCTTCAATAGAGGGGCAGTTAATTAATTAAAAATAAACTTCCCTATGCAAGCAGAAAAGCTTTTCCATCCTTCCTTTAAAAGTCAACACAAGCACAGACGACATGATTGTCTGTGTAGAAAATATGAAAGAATTGGCAAAACAACTCTTGGAACTAATAATCAATTACAACAAAGTTGCAGGATATAAGGTTAATATACAAAAGTCAATCACTTTCCTATATACCAGCAATGAACAAGTGGAATTTGAAATTTAAAACTATACCATTTACATTAGCACCCCCAAATTAAATTCTCAGGTCTAACAAAATATATACAAAATCTATATAAGAAAATTAGCAAATTCTTTTTTTTTTAAGATTTTATTTATTTATTTGAGAGAGAGTGAGAGTAAGAACAAGAGAGAGAGCACAAGTGGGGGGCAGAGGGAGAAGCAGATTCCCCACAGAGCAGGGAACCCAACATGGGGCTCAATCCCAGGACCCTGAGATCACGACCCGAGCTGAAGGCAGACACTTAATCGACTGAGCCACCCAAGTGCCCCAGGAAATTATCAAATTCTGATGAAAGGAATCAAAGACTAAATAAATAAATAGAGAGATATTCCACAGTTATGGACCGAAAGACTCAAAACTGTCAAGATGTCAATTTTTCCCAATGTGATCTATAGTTTCAATAAAATCTCAATCAAAATCCCAGCAAGTTATTTTGGGGATATTGACAAAATGATTCTAATCATATGGAGAGGCAAAAGACCCAGAATAAACAACACAGTGCTGAAGGGGAAAACAAAGTTAAATGACTGACACTGCCGAACCACAAAGCTACTATAAGTTGTTTATTATAATAAAGATGGTGTGGTATTGGCAAAAAATAGACAAATAGATGAATGGAGCAGAGTAGAGAGCCTAGAAATAGACCCACAAATTTATGGTCAACTGTTCTTTGACAAAGGAGCAAAGACAATACAATAAAGAAAAGATAGACTTTTCAACAAATGGTCCTGGAACAACTGGATATCCACATAAAAAGAAGAAGAAAAGAAAGAAAAGAAAAGAAAAAAGAAAAGAGGGAGGGAGGAAGGGAGGGAGGGAGGAAGGAAAAAGGAAGGAAGGAGAATCTAGACACAGAGTTCACGTCCTTCACCAAAATTAGTTCAAAATGGATCATAGACCTAAATATAAAATGCAAAATTATAAAACTCCTAGAAAATAACATAGGAGAAAGAGAACTTTAGATTGGTGATAACTTTTTAGATATGATATAAAAAATATGACCCATGAAAGAATTGATAAGTTGGACTTCAAAAAAAATTAAAAACTTTTGTTCTGCAAAAGACACTGCCAAGAGATTGAGAAGAAAAGCCACAGATTGAGATAAAATAGCTGCAAAACTCCTATCTAATTAAGAACTGCTATCTGAAACATACAAAGAACTCTTAACTTGACAATATGAAAACAAACAATCCAATTAAAAACTGGGCAAAAGGCCTGAAAAAAACACCTCACCAAAGAAGTATACAGATGGCAAATAAGCATATGAAAAGATGCTGAACATATATGTCACTTGGGAATTGCAAATTAAAACAGTGAGATACCACTACATACCTACTGGAATGCTCAAAATCCAGAACACTGACAATACTAAATTCTGTAGCAAGAGGAACTCTTTTTCATTGCTGGTGAGAAAGCAAATGGTACAGCCACTTTGGAAGATAGTTTGGCATTTCTTGCAAAAGTAAACATATTCTTACTATATGACGCAGCATTTGTGCTCGAATGAGTTGAAAACATATCCACACTATAACCTACACATTGATATTTAGAGAAAGTTTATTAATAATTGCCAAAAACTTGTAAACAAACAAACTGTCCTTCAGTAGATAAATGGATAAACCGTGGTAAATGCGATCAATGGAATATTAAAAAAGAAATGAGCTATCAAGCCATAAAAAGACATGGAGGAAACTTAAATGCATATTACTAAGTAAAAGAAGCCAATATGAAAAGGGTACATACTGTACAATTCCAATTATATGACATTCTGGAAAAGGCAAGACTATGGAGACAGTAAAAAGACCAGTGGTTGCCAGGGATTAGAGAGAAGGAAGGGATGAATAGGTGAAGAGCACAAAGGATTTTTAGGACAGTGAAATAGTCTGTATGATACTATGTTGGATACATGCCATTATACATTTTTCAAAACCCACAGAATGGACAACACCAAGAGTGAACTCTAATGTAAACTATGGACTTTGAATGACAATGACGTGTCAATATAGGTTCATGGATTATAACAAACATACCATTCTGGAAGAGGATGTTGATCATGGGGGAGGCTGATAGTTGGGGAGGTTGTGGGGTGGGCAGGGAGTATACAGTCACTCTGTACTTTCCATTCAATTTTGCTGTGAACCTAAAACTGCTCTAAAATATAAATACAAATATATTTATAATACATAAATATTTTATATTGATAAAATATAAAATATCAATTAACCTTTTCCAGATTTTATTTTTCTTTCCCTCATTATACATCCCAAATTTCAGAACCCATTTTTAATTCTAGCACATTTTTTTAACAAATTATTGCTTTATTTTTACAATCTGGGTTTCATCAAACCATAGTCCTTATTTTGGAGTGATAGAGGGAAAATCTCTAATCAGTCTTTGAACAGTTAATCAATTGTCTCCTAAGTACCATTGATACTGCGAATACAAAGATGATTAAGATAAAATCTCTGACACTAAGGACTAATAGTCTAATGGAAGCAGACAGAAAAGTAAATAATCATAATAAACTGTTTATATATAAATAAATACTGATATGGGATCCCAGGTGTGCTTTAACAATTCACTGCTCTGTGTTCACTATAAACATAAATGCCTTGTGGCTATTTTTAGATCAGTTTGTTTCCTAATGGCTTTAGTAAGAGTCTGACTTCTGTTTGTATGTTTTATTCTGGGAATAGTACCTGTCACATAGTAGGTACTCAGTAATTATCTGTGGCATGAACACAATACCCAGGAACAACTGCTTTGGAACCAAATCTGGGGGTAAATCTAAAGCCAAGGGGAAAGGGAAAACCCTGGATTGACCTTGCTTAATATTATAAAACACATTTCATTAGCATTCTGAAGAATATAGATAAGTAACATATTTTCTCTTTCCCCTTCTCTCTTTTCCATCCCCAAAAGAACCCTATAAAGTAATTTAAGTCTATGGCTCCCACTTCATGCCCAAGGGGCTGATCCAGAATTGACAGACCTTGTTAAAATGTAACTGAAGAGTGCTCAGTTGGGTAGATTTTGTTTTCAGAACATTAAAGTAAAAGTAAAAGATTTGCACACCCTGTGTTTACCATGAATAGAAATCAGGTTACTGGTGATTCATTTTCAGAAAAGTAGGAGACATGAAGAAGAAAGGAACAGAAGGGGGTGTAATACAAATAAAGGGAAACAATAAAAGAAGAATTACAGGAAGATTTGCTTGGCTCAAAATGAATTTAAGGAGCATATTTGCAAAAGAAGATTTCATTTTGTGTTAATAAACATCTTGAATACCTATTTTGTGGTTAACACTAAACACCCTTGACTGAAAGTGTCTTTCAAGCTGAAGAATGATATTGTCACCATATCAGCAAAGAGCAGCTAATTCCTACCACTACATGAAATTTCACTGTCAATATATTACGGAGCTTTGGTCAATAGGATAACATCATCCTGAGTTTCTTATTTTAGGACTTACAGCTCCAAGAATTTTTTTTTTAATTTTGTTAGAAAAGAGTAACAAACAATGAGTTCAGACTAACTGGTTTTTAAATCATTTACTAAAAACAAGAATTAAAGAAAACTAAAGCAAAAATACAGGACATATCTGAAAATACTTTATTCTTTCAATACCCTAAATTCCTTTCTGTCTGTAGCCCAGATAAATTGGTCTATTTAAGTTCCAATTACTCTTGCAAAATGATGGAAATAATTTGATTATAATAGTTGGGGCCTGAAAAAAAGAGAGTCCAAAAGAGCGGGTGAATAATCTCTAACCCTTTAGGAATTTACAGCTCATCTACATCAATACATAGTATTTGTATGATTATCTTAACATCTTAATAGGAAAGAGATAAAAGACACAGACAGTATAAATAGGCATCGAGCCTAGCAACTTCAAAACAAGTATTCCTCTAAATATGAGGCAAAAATACCAGACAAAACCATCTGGAATTTTCTAGGATGACACCTAATAAATCAAGTATAGACTGTATTTTCTGCTCTGTTCTTTAAAACCTCCAAGGAGAATTAAAAGACAGTGTTAAGCATGAAGCCACTGAGACTCAAAATTATATTATTTGACAAAATTAGCACTGCAGAAATCTGAGAACATGAAAAGTGAGTGCTCTGAACCTCCTAGAAATCGTACATGCAAAACATTGAATTAGAATAATCGTAATTAATTCAACTTGATAGACTAAAAAGAAATCTCTCAGAGAGACCAGATGGTTCACTGATAAAGGTTCTATATGACATAATTATATTCATATACACATATATCTTATACATAATACATTTTTTTTTCAAGATTTTATTTATTTATTTGACACAGACAGCTAGAGAGGGAAGACAAGCAGGGGGAGTGGGAGAGGGAGAAGCAGGCTTCCTGCTGAGCAGAGAGCCTGACGCAGGGCTCAATCCCAGAACCCCGGGATCATGACTGAGCTGAAGGCAGACGTTTAACGACTGAGCCACCCAGGCGCCCCATAATATATATTATTAATATAATATACAATATATATTATCTAAGATATAATGTATATTATTAATTATTTGGTAATACTGGATTATAAGATCCATGGGGGCAGGGACAGAAACTGTCTTGACCTCTTGCATGTCCAGCATCTGGCACCATGCTAGCCTCCAAAGAACTTTACACTCATAAATTTACAACTTAAAATAAATGGACAACTTCCTCAAAAGTCACAAACTACCAAAACTCAGCCTACATGAACTAGACAAATACAATAGTTCCACGATCATTAAAGAAACTGAGTTTTTAATTTAGGTATTTCCAAAAAATAAATCTCCAGGACCACATGGTTTCACTGGAGAATTCTAACATTTTAAAAAGAATCAACAGCAATATTATATAATCTCTTCCAAGAAATAGAAAACTAAAAAATACTCCCAACTTATTTCAAGGCCAATGTCACCCTAATAACAAAACTAGACAAAGACAGTTCAAGAAAAGAAAACTACAGATCAATATGTCTCATGAACTTAGATACAAAAATTCTTGACAAAATATTAGCAAATCAAAAGTATGGTATAAAGCAAAGTATAAAGGAATGTATGTATACTGTGATATGTATATGTATCACAGTATGTATACTGTGATAAATTGGGGTTTATTTCAGGTGTATGTACAAGGCTGGTTCAACATTAAAAAAAAATCAATCCCTATAACCAAACATATCAACATGCTACAGAAAAAGAATTATATATTATGTTATCTTCTCAGTTGTCTCAGAAAAAGCATTTGTCAAAATTCAAAACCTATTCATGATTAAAAAAAAAAAACCTCTTAACAAACTACAGATAGTGGAAAACTTCCTTAACTTGATAAAGAACATCTACAAAAATCTTACAATTAACATTGTGTTTAATGATAAAAAATTGAATGGTTCCCCCTAATATTGGAAACAAGGCAAGGGATGTTCCATCACCAGTCTTATTCAGCACAGTACCAGAAGTTCTAGCCAGTGCAATAAGGCAAGAAAAAGAAATAAAAGGCATACAGATTGAAATGAAAAAAATAAAATTATCACTATTTATAAATGACATGATTGTCTAAATAGAAAATCCTAAGGAATCTACAAAAATAAATAAGTAAATCTCCTAGAACTAAAAAGTGATTTTTGTGAGATTGCAGGATATAAGATCAATAAAAAAATAATTGCATTCCTATATACTAATCATGAACTTATGGAAACTAAAATTGAAAACACAATGTCATTTACAATCACTCCAAATAAAATGAAATACTTAGGTATAAATCTAACAAAACATATATAGGATCTGCATCCTAAAAATTGTAAAATATTTATTAAAGCTGATTAAAGAAATTAGTGAATATCTAAATACATGGCAACACATACCATGTTTCTGGATTGGATGACTCAACATGACAAGATGTCACTTCTCCCAAATTGATTTATAGATTTAATGCAATTACTATCAAAATCCAGTAAGGTTCTTTTCATAGACATAAAGTTTATTTTAAATTATACATGGAAAGACATAGGACATAAATAGCAAAAAAGACAGTATAAAAATTATGAAAAGGAATAAAGTGGGAAGAATCAGTCTAGGAGATGTTAAAGATTACTATATACTTCAGTATCAAGATAGTGCAGTTTAGAGGAGGGAGAGACATACAAGTCAAAGAAACAGAATAGAGAACCCAAAAATAGACCCACATAAATATATTCAAATGATCTTTGACATCAGAATAATTAAAATAAAAAATTGTGATTACACCAAATATTGGTGAAGATTTGGGTAAATTGGATCACTCATACTTTGCTGGTGGGCATGTAAAATACAACAACTCTGGAAAAGAGTGTGGGAATTTCTTACAGTACTAAACATATACTTACCACATGACCCAGCAATTTCTCTATTTGGTGTTTATGCTAGAGAAATTAAAACTAATGCTCACAATAATACTGTACATAAATGCTCACAGCTGCTATATTCACACCCAAAATACCCCCAAATTGGAAACAACCAAATGTCTTTTTTTTTTTTAAAGATTTTATTTATTTATTTGAGAGAGAGAATGAGAGACAGAGAGCATGAGAGGGAGGAGGGTCAGAGGGAGAAACAGACTCCCCGACGAGCAGGGAGCCCGATGCGGGACTCGATCCCGGGACTCCAGGATCATGACCTGAGCCGAAGGCAGTCGCTTAACCAACTGAGCCACCCAGGCGCCCCCAAATGTCTTTCTGAGGGTGAATGGTTAAACTATGGTATATCCATAACATGGAACACTATTCAGCAATAAAGAGGAATGAGAACCTGATACACAATACAGCTTAGCTGGATTTCAGGGGAATTATGCTGAATGGAAAGCTAATCTAAGATGTTATATACTGTATAACTTTATTTACATAGCAATCTTAAAATGACATTATCAAAGAGAACAGTTTAATGGTTTCCAGTGGTCAGAGGTAGGGGTAGGGATAACTGTGATTAAAGAAGGAGAGAACAAGGAATCCTTCTAATGGAATTATTCTGTATTTAACTGTTCTCATGTGAATCTACTCATGTGATAAAACCGAATAGAACTAAATACACACACACAGAGACACACACACACACACACAATTGCCTGCATTTGGAACTGGCAGAGTCTGAATGACAAGCATGGGCTATATCCACGTCAGTTTCCTCACTGTGATATTGTGCTATATAGATTTGCAAGATGTTACCATTAGGGGTACAGGTTGTCTCTCTACTATTTCTTACAACCACATGTGAATCTATAATTATCTCAAAATAATCAATTTTTTAAATTTAGGCAAGAGGGAGAACAAAACATCAGGACATCAAGGAAACATTAACATACACATATCAGAAAATAGGATAGCAGAAGTAAAATCCAACAGATAAGCTTTAACAAGTTTCAGTGGACAGTGACTATTTTGTTTACCACGGTAGGCAGTTGATAATTGTCATCTGAAAATGGAGAAACAATGTTTCTCGAGAGAAGAAAATTTGGGCCAAATCTGAAGCACTTGCCAGATAGACAATCCAAGACAGCATGAGGAAAGAGCACACATTTTAGAACCAATGGAGTTTGCTGTGGGTGAGTAATCTAAGTTTTTCCTGAAATTTAGTGAATTCTGAAATATAAGTAGAACCATAAGTCATCATCCAGTTCCAGGTAGGTATTTATGCAACATTATCAATTTGTAAAAGGGGAAAAGAGACACACAAAATGCTCCTCCCACTTCATTTAAAATTGGTTTTTGTCACCTTATTAAAAATGAAACAAAGTAGTGCCTTTAAAAGCATACTACCTAAAAGCCCAAATGAAACCAAATATAACACCAAGGAGACAGCCCCCACTTTTGATATTTCCAAGTTTTGTTTTTTGGTTTTTGTTTGTTTTGGGTTGTCTCTCTGGTCAGTTGGGAGTACCTACAATAAATGCTGGGGTCTTTATTTTTCCAATGTGTTATGAAGAAAAGAAAGCAGAAGAAAATGTTAATTCTGGATGGAAATGACATTTGCTGATTTCATACTACTAGCTAATATTAAAATAGATATTTAAGACACAAGATTGTTGGAAGACCCACTTATTTGTTAATGTCTTCTACTGCATACTCGCAGAAAATACCAAATGCTTGTAGGATAAATTAAATATAAAACTGGCACTAGACAACATTCTAATACAATGGAATTATAAAGGACTTTTTATTAGTAATCAATGATGTGTTAAGGTAAAACTTCCACCTTTCAAAAAACCTCACTTTTCAAAGAAAAATAATACAAAACAAGACAACCAAGTAGGAGAAAGCCAATCCAACAAATAATAACAACAAAAAGAAAATATGTTAGTTTATTGGTCCAGCCCCTGTACCATACTTTCATTTAAAATCCTGTCCATCTCCTCAGCAAGGTTATAGAACAAGAAATTATCTTCAAATTTATATTCTTGTAAAAAGTTAGACAATCAAAAGGGGATATGTGCTAGAGTAGCAGATTTTATTCATCATCAGATCATTTGATCTACAATAGAAGGTACTGCCGCTCTGATTCCAGGGTCATAAATCAATAACCCCCCTTCCTGAGGTGTACTAATGACCCTGGCAATAGACAGCACTGATGGGTATCCCATGTTAGACACTAATTTCAGGTAAAATAGTGCTAGTGATCACTGACAAAGCAAACATCATTATATCCTACAACACCTTAAAGTCTCATTTGAGACTTAAGTCTGCAACACTTTAGTTCAGATTCTGAGTCTTCAGTGTTGCAGTAATTTCATTAGTAAGGAAAGATCAAGCAGATAAAATAAAATTAAGGCTACATTCATGCATATTGTCTCCATTAAGGCACTTGATGTAGGACAGAAACTTTAAATAACAATGGGGGAGAATAAGAGTCAATGCAGGGCAGGGCACCTGGGTGGCTCAGACTGGTTAAGCAGGTTAAGCATCTGCTTTCAGCTCAGGTCATGATCTCAGGGTTGGCCTCCCTGCTCATCTGGGAGCCTGCTTCTCCCTCTGCCCCTCTCCCAGCTCGTGCTGGCTCTCTCTCTCTCTCTCTCAAATAAATAAATAAAATCTTAAAAAAAAAAAAAAGAGGTAGTGCAGAGCACTTCAAACATCAATGTGCATTGAAATCTATAAGGAATCTGGTTAAAATCCACATTCTGAGTCAGAAGTTCTAAAGTGAGTGTTGAGATTTAACAGCCTCCCACATAAGTACCAATGCAATTGTGATTAGCAAAGACTTAACATATAAGAACATTCTTTCCGTAAGTAAATCCTACATTATTATTATTATTAGCTGAATAAAGTCTCCCCAAATTGTCCATGTCCTAATCCCTGGAATTCATCAATATGTTACCTTATCTGACAAAAAGAACTTTGCAGATGTGATTAAAGTAGGATCTTGAGATGAGGAAATTATCTGGGATTATCCAGGAGGGCTCAGTGTAATCACAAGGGTCCTTAGAAGAAGGAGGCAGAAGGGTCAAAGTTAAAAAAGATAGGGACCCCTGGGTGGTTCAGTAGGATAAGGGTCTGCCTTCGGCTCAGGTCATGATCCCAGGATCCTGAGATGGGGTTCTGCATCAGGCTTCTTGCTTGACAGGAAGCCAGCTTCTCCCTCTGCCTGCCACTCCCCCTGCTTGTGCTCTCTCTCTCTCTCTCAATCTGACAAATAAATAAATAAAATCTTAAAAAAAAAAAAGTTTAAAAAGATGGAAGGACAGAAGCAGAGGTCAAATAGGAGAGAAGATGCTATGCTGCTGACTTTGAAGATGAAGGAAGGGGCCACAAGTCTAGAAATACAGGGGGTTCTCTAGAAAAGGCAGGGAAACAGATTCTCCCCTAGAGCCTCCAAAAGGAGCCAGCTCTGCCATTACCCTGCCTGTAGCTCAGGGAAACTGATTGCAAACCTCTTGGCCTCCAGCGCTGTAACAGAATTCATTTGTGTTGTTTCAAGCCACAAAATGTGTAGGAGTTTGTTACAGTAGCAACAGGAACCAAATACAATTAATATCAATAACAATAACAATAACAAATTACAAAGAGCTTACTATCTGCCAGGCATTATCTTATCTCCTTTATATATATTTTATATATTAATTCCTCAAAATAACTCTATTGCTACAACATGGACAAACCTTGAAGACATTATGCTAAGTGAAACAATCCAGTCACAAGGGGACAAATACTGTATGACTCCACATACATGAGGTACCTGAAAGAGCAAATTCATAGAGACAGAAAGTAGAATGGTGGTTGCCAGAGGCTCAGGAGAAGAGGGGAAGGGTATATGTTGTTTAATGGGTATAGTTTCAGTTTGGGAAGATAAAAACTGTTCTGGAGAGGGATGGTGGGGTGGCTGCACAGCAATGTGCATATACTTAATGCTATAAAACTGTACACTTAAAATGGTTAAAATTGTTGATGTGCGTATTTTTTACACAATTGTAAACAAAACCCCTATAATATAATGCAATAGTTGGAAGACCTAGAAAACCCAGTGCTGTGCTAGGGAGAACCCAGGTGTGAAGTGAGGAGACTGAGCTCCTGTGTCCATGACCACCCAGCTGCTCTCGGGTCCCCCCAGCCCTGTAAGCCTTTGAGCTTCAAGTTCTGCACCAGGAACAGAGAAGGTTGGGCAAGAGCTAGCGATTTCCCACAATACTCATCCAGCTGCAAACAAATTCATGCAAGCAACACTAATTATTTTTTTAACCATCACTATTATTATGATTATTATGATTATTTATGAAACAAAAAATGCCCCAAATGAAATAAACCAACCCAAGAAACTGAATGTCTTTTCTAAATAAAAGATGGCAAGTAATGGAAACAAAGATGGATCACATAGTATTTCAAGAAAGAAGCCTTTCATGATCAAATTTGTTCAATGTCTTTTTTGGGAATTGTACCTTTTTATAATAAGTTGGTTTTACTACCCTTCTTTAATGTAAATATGCCCAGCATTATTTCACTAAGTCTCCTCCACCACAGAGGGCAGGCTCTAGAGCTGGACCCAGGGGGCTCAACTCTCCATTCTGCCCTATTGTTTGTATTTCCATGGACACATTACTCAGTTTTCTCATCTCTAAAATGGGAACAATGGTAGAACTTTTCTGATAAGCTTATTATGAGCATTAAATGAGGTAATACATATAAAGTACATAGACTAGTATCTAGTGCATAATACTATAAATTTTTACTATCTTATTATTATGATTACTCTGAACCTAAACACAGAAACTTTTTACCATGATATTTTAAGGCAATTAATTTGGCAAATATACTCCATTAACATATTAGTTATTAATATCTTAATTAACATTGTTCTCTCTCTCTCAAATAAACAATCTTTTTAAAAAAAGATAAAACATAAATACCTACAAAAATATCCAGGAAAAAGCACTTAACCCTCATGATAAAAGAAATAAAAATTAAAACAGCTAGATATCCAATAAGATTGAACTATTAGGGTAACACAATTTTAACATGTTTACATATTAATGTGGAGAAATATAAGAAAAAAGAAAAATTGACATTTGAAAACCTATTTGGAGAGAAGACATTTTGTATAATAAGTAACAAAATTTAAAATATCTTGCCCTCTGACCTAGGAATGCTATTTCTCTGAATTTATCCTAAGTAAATAATAATTGGATGACTATGCAAAACTGTAATTACAAAGGTATATATTGCAACACCATTTATATTACACACAATTTTGGAAATATCTTAATGTCCATCAAGAAAGGGTAGTTTATGGTTTATCAATTCATGGAATATCCTGTGGCAACTAAAAACAATAAACATAACCAATGTTTATTAAGACCGACTTTGCCCATGCAATATTGCTTAGTGTAAAACTGGAACTCTAAGTCTGACCCATTTTTACATTGCACATGTTAAATTTGAGGATTCTCAGTTTTTTGGGTTTTTTTTTACTTTTATCTTCAGATATTTTTTTATTCTTATGTTAATCCCCATACATTACATCATTAGTTTTAGATAAAGTGTTCCATGATTCATTGTTTGTGCATAACACCCATGCAGAATGTGCCCCCCTCAATACCCACCACCAGGCTAACCCATCCTCCCACACCCCTCCCCTCTAGAACCCTGTTTGTTTTTCAGAGTCCATCGTCTCTCATGGTTCGTCTACCCCTCCGATTGCCCCCGTTTCATTCTTCCCCTACTGCTACCTTCTTCTTCTTTTTTTTTTTTTCTTAACATATATTGCATTATTTGCTTCAGAGGTACAGATCTGAGATTCAACAGTCTTGCACAATTCACAGCGCTTACCAGAGCACATACCCTCCCCAGTGTCTATCACACAGTCACCCCATCCCTCTCACCCCACCCCCCACTCCAGCAACCCTCAGTTTGTTTCCTGCAATTAAGAATTCCTCATATCAGTGAGATCATATGATACATGTCTTTCTCTGTTTGACTTATTTCACTCAACATAATACCCTCCAGTTCCATCCACATCATTGCAAATGGCAAGATCTCATTCCTTTTGATGGCTGCATAATATTCCATTGTATATATATACCACTTCTTCTTTATCCATTCATCTGTCGATGGACATCTTGGCTCTTTCCACAGTTTGGCTATTGTGGACATTGCTGCTATAAACATCGGGGTGCATGTACCCCTTCAGATCCCTACTTTTGTATCTTTGGGGTAAATACCCAGTAGTGCAATTGCTGGATCGTATGGTAGCTCTATTTTCAACTTTTTAAGGAACCTCCATACAGTTTTCCAGAGTGGCTGCACCAGCTTGCATTCCCACCAACAGTGTAGGAGGGTTCCCCTTTCTCCGCATCCCCGCCAACATCTGTCGTTTCCTGACTTGTGAATTTTAGCCATTCTGACTGGTGTGAGGTGGTATCTCATTGAGGTTTTGATTTGGATTTCCCTGATGCCGAGCGATATTGAGCTTTTTCATGTGTCTGTTGGCCATTTGGATGTCTTCTTTGGAAAAATGTCTGTTCATGTCTTCTGCCCATTTCCTGATTGGATTCTTTGTTCTTTGGGTGTTGAGTTTGATGAGTTCTTTATAGATTTTGGATACTAGCCCTTTATCTGATATGTCATTTGCAAATATCTTCTCCCATTCTGTTGGTTGTCTTTTGGTTTTGTTGACTGTTTCCTTTGCTTTGCAAAAGCTTTTTATCTTGATGAAGTCCCAATAGTTCATTCTTGCCCTTGCTTCCCTTGCCTTTGGCGATGTTTCTAGGAAGAAGTTGCTTCGGCTGAGGTCAAAGAGGTTGCTGCCTGTGTTCTCCTCTAGGATTTTGATGGACTCCTGTCTCACATTGAGGTCTTTCAACCATTTGGAGTCTATTTGTGTGTGTGGTGTAAGGAAATGGTCCAGTTTCATTCTTCTGCATGTGGCTATCCAATTTTCCCAACACCATTTGTTGAAGAGACTGTCTTTGTTCCACTGTACATTCTTTCCTGCTTTGTCAAAGATGAGTTGACCATAGGGTTGAGGGTCCATTTCTGGGCTCTCTATTCTGTTCCATTGATCTATGCGTCTGTTTTTGTGCCAGTACCATGCTGTCTTGATGATGACAGCTTTGTAATAGAGCTGGAAGTCCGGAATTGTGATGCCGCCGGCTTTGCTTTTCTTTTTCAACATTCCTCTGGCTATGCGAGGTCTTTTCTGGTTCCATACAAATTTTAGGATTATTTGTTCCCTTTCTTTGAAAAAAGTGGATGGTATTTTGATGGGGATTGCATTGAATGTGTAGATTGCTCTAGGTAGCATTGACATCTTCAAATATTTGTTCTTCCAATCCATGAGCATAGAACGTTTTTCCATTTCTTTGTGTCTTCCTCAATTTCTTTCATGAGTATTTTATAGTTTTCTGAATACAGATCCTTTGCCTCTTTGGTTAGATTTATGCCTAGGTGTCTTATGGTTTTGGGTGCAATTGTAAAGGGGATCGACTCCTTAATTTCTCTTTCTTCTGTCTTGTTGTTGGTGTATAGGAATGCCACTGACTTCTGTGCATTGATTTTATATCCTGCCACTTTACTGAATTCCTGTATGAGTTCTAGCTGTTTTGGGGTGGAGTCTTTTGGGTTTTCCACATAAAGTATCATATCATCTGCAAAGAGTGAGAGTTTGACTTCTTCTTTGCCAATTTGGATGCCTTTGATTTCTTTTTGTTATCTGATTGCTGTGGCTAGGACTTCCAATACTATGTTGAATAGCAGTGGTGATAGTGGACATCCCTGCCACGTTCCTGACCTTAGGGGGAAAGCTCACAGTTTTTCCCCATTGAGAATGATATTCGATGTAGGTCTTTCATAGATGGCTTTTATGATATTGAGGTATGTACCCTCGATCCCTATACTCTGAAAAGTTTTGACAAGAAAGGATGCTGTACTTTGTCAAAAGCTTTTTCTGCATCTATTGAGAGGATCATATGATTCTTGTTCTTTCTTTTGTTAATGTATTGGATCACATTGATTGATTTGCGGATGTTGAACCAACCTTGCAGCCCAGGGATAAATCCCACTTGGTCATGGTGAATAATCCTTTTAATGTACTGTTGGATCCTATTGGCTAGTATTTTGGTGAGAATTTTTGCATCCATGTTCATGAGGGATATTGGTCTGTAATTCTCCTTTTTGATGGGGTCTTTGTCTGGTTTTGGGATCAAGGTAATGCTGGCCTCATAAAATGAGTTTGGAAGTTTTCCTTCCATTTCTATTTTTTGGAACAGTTTCAGAAGAATAGGTATTAATTCTTCTTGAAATGCTTGGTAGAATTCCCCTGGGAAGCCATCTGGCCCTGGGCTTTTGTTTGTTGGGAGATTTCTGATGACTGCTTCAATGTCCTTAGTGGTTATAGGTCTGTTCAGGTTTTCTATTTCATCCTGGTTCAGTTTTGGTAGTTGATACATCTCTAGGAATGCCTCCATTTCTTCCAGGTTATCTAATTTGCTGGCATAGAGTTGCTCATAGTATGTTCTTATAATTGTTTGTACTTCTTTGGTGTTGGTTGTGATCTCTCCTCTTTCATTCATGATTTTGTTGATTTGGGTCATTTCTCTTCTCTTTTTGATCAGTCTGGCCAGGGGTTTATCAATCTTGTTAATTCTTTCAAAGAACCAGCTCCTAGTATTGATCTGTTCTACTATTCTTTTAGTTTCTATTTCATTGGTTTCTGCTCTGATCTTTATTATTTCTCTTCTCCTGCTGGGTTTAGGCTTTATTTGCTGTTCTTTCTCCAGCTCCTTTAGGTGGAGGGTTAGGTTGTGTACTTGAGACCTTTCTTGTTTCTTGAGAAAGGCTTGTATTGCTATATACATTCCTCTTAGGGCTGCCTTTGCTGCATCCCAAAGATTTTGAATAGTGGTGTTTTCATTTTCATTGGTTTCTATGTATTTTTTTAATTCTTCTTTAATTTCCTGGTTGACCCATTCATTCTTCAGTAGGATGCTCTTTGGCCTCCATGTATTTGAGTTCTTTCCGACTTTCCTCTTGTGATTGAGTTCTAGTTTCAAAGCATTGTGTTCTGAAAATAGGCAGGGAATGATCCCAATCTTTTGGTACCGGTTGAGACCTGATTTATGACCTAGGATGTGATCTATTCTGGAGAATGTTCCATGGGCACTAGAGAAGAATGTGTATTCCGTTGCTTTGGGGTGGAATGCTCTGAATATGTCTGTGAAGTCCGTTTGGTCCAGTGTGTCATTTAAAGTCTTTATTTCCTTGTTGATCTTTTGCTTAGATGATCTGTCCATTTCAGTGAGGGGGGTGTTAAAGTCCCCCACTATTATTGTATTGTTGTCGATGTGTTTCTTTGCTTTTTTTATTAATTGCCTTATATAATTGGCTGCTCCCATGTTAGGGGCATAGATATTTACAATTGTTAGATCTTCTTGTTGGATAGATCCTTTAAGTACGATATAGTGTCCTTCCTCATCTCTTATTACAGTCTTTGGTTTAAAATCTAATTTGTCTGATATAAGGATTGCCCCCCCAGCTTTCTTTTGGTGTCCATTAGCATGGTAAATCGTTTTCCACCCCCTCACTTTCAATCTGGGGGTGTCTTTGGGTCTAAAATGAGTCTCTTGCAGACAGCATATCAATGGGTCTTGTTTTTTAATCCAGTCTGATAGCCTGTGTCTTTTGATTGGGGCATTTAACCCATTTACATTCAGGGTAACTATTGAAAGATAGGAATTTAGTGCCATTGTATTGCCTGTAAGGTGACTGTTACCGTATATTGTCTGTGTTCCTTTCTGGTCTATGTTGCTTTTAGGCTCTCTCTTTGTTTAGAGGACCCCTTTCAAGATTTCCTGTAGGGCTGCTTTTGTGTTTGCAAATTCCTTTAGTTTTTGCTTGTCCTGGAAGCTTTTTATCTCTCCTTCAATTTTCAATGACAGCCTAGCTGATAGAGTATTCTTGGCTGCATATTTTTCTCATTTAGTGCTCTGAATATATCCTGCCAGTCCTTTCTGGCCTGCCAGGTCTCTGTGGATAGGTCTGTCGCCAATCTAATGTTTCTACCCTTGTAGGTTACATATCTCTTCTCCCGAGCTGCTTTCAGGATTTTCTCTTTGTCTATGAGACTCGTAAGTTTTACTATTAGTTGTCGGGGTGTTGACCTATTTTTATTGATTTTGAGAGGGGTTCTCTGTGCTTCCTGGATTTTGATGCCTGTTTCCTTCCCCAAATTAGGGAAGTTCTCTGCTATAATTTGCTCCATTATACCTTCTGCCCCTCTCTCTCTTTCTTCTTCTTCTGGGATCCCAATTATTCTAATGTTGTTTCGTCTTGTGGTATCGCTTATCTCTCGAATTCTGCCCTCATGATCCAGTAGTTGTTTATCTCTCTTTTTCTCAGCTTCTTTATTTTCCAGCATTTCATCTTCTATATTACTGATTCTCTCTTCTGCCTCATTTATTCTAGCAGTTAGTGCCCCCATTTTTGATTGCACCTCATTAATAGCCTTTTTGATTTCTACTTGGTTGGATTTTAGTTCTTTTACTTCTCCAGAAAGGGTTTCTCTAGTAACTTCCATATTTTTTTCAAGCCCAGCTAGTATCTTTAAAGTGATGAATCTGAACTCTAGATCTGACATTGTACTAATGTCCGTATTGAGTAAGTCCCTGGCAGTTGGTACTACCTCTTGTTCTTTTTGTTGAGGTGATTTTTTCCATCTTGTCATTTTGTGCAGAGGAGAATAGATGAATGAGAGAACAAAATGCTAGCAGAATAACAACATCCCCAAAAAATATACTCTAAACAAATCAGAAAAGACCTGAAGCAGTGGGAAAAGAAAGGGAAAGAGAGAAAAAAGAAAAAGAAAAAAAAGAAAAAGATAAAGATAAAAACAAAAACAAACAAAACAAAACAAAACAACAACAACAACAACAAAAAACCACAATGTGATCAAATATGATCAGGCTGGTATATAGATCAGTGCCACACACTAGATTTGGGGTTTATTTTGGTCTTTTAGAAGAAAGTGCCTCCCAAAATTTTAAAGAAAGAAAAACTTATATATGTACAAAAATAAGAGTCGATATGATGAAGGGATGGAATATGACTGTAAAGATGGAAATTATAAAAAATTTTATAAAGGAATTGATAAGAAGTTGTTTGAAAAAAGAAAGAAGAGGATTTAAAAAAGAAAAAAAAAAAGGGAGAGGATGTGATCAGGCAGGGGAATAGAAAACACCATATACTAGAGATTTAAGGTATATTTTAATCTGTTAGAAGAAACTATCTCAAAATTTTAAAGAGAGAACAACTTACATATATAAGCCAAAAATACGGATAACTACTATGAAGGGATAGAATATGACTCTAAAAATGAAAAATAATTTTTTTTTTAAAAAAACGGATTGACAAGATGTTGGTTGAAAAAGGGAAAAAGAAAAATTCAAAAAGAAAAAAAAAGAAAAAAAGACAGTTAAAAAAAAATTAACTTTGAAAGACTAAAGAATCATGGTAAAAAAGCCACGGATTCTATGTGCAGTATTCCCCTAGGGCTGGAGTTCTGCCGTTCTCATTGATCGGTAAACTTGGTCTTGGCTGGCTGTTCTCGCTGATCTTCTGGGGAGGGGCCTGTTGCCGTGGTTTCCAAATGTCTCTGCCGGAGGCGGAATTGCCCCGCCCTTGCCCCCTCCCGGCTAAGTAATCTGCTCGGGTTTGCTCTCCGGGGCTTTTGTTCCCTGCAAGCTTTCCTTACAGCTTTGGAGGCAGAGAGTGAAAATGGCGGCCTCCCAATCTCCGCTCCGGAGGAGCCGAGAACTCGGGGCCCCGCTTCTCAGTGAGCCCCCAGAGAAAAGCCGTCAGTCACTCCCGTCTCCCCAGTCTCCGGCCGCACTCCGTGCTCACCCGGCCTGTGACCGCACATTTCTATCTCTGGCACCCGACCCCGGGTGGAGTCTCCAAACCCAGCAGATCCCTGCGGTGCACTCCCGCGCGGCTCCTCCCAGGGGAGGAAGGTGAGTCTCCCCAGATCTGCCGCTTGTTGGGTCCCTGCTGGAGGAGCAGGGGCCCGACTGTGCCGGGGATCACGGTTTATGGCCACCCCGAGCTGAGAGCCTGCGCCTTGGCTCCATCTCTGCAGTCGGCTTCTCTGCTCCGATACCTGGGAGCTCTGCTGCACTCAGGCACCCCCGGTCTTTCTGTGACCCCGAGGGTCCTGAGACCACACTGTCCTGCGAGGCTTCCACCCCCAGCTTAGCCTCCAGAGTGATGTCTCTCAGCGGAGCAGACTTTTAAAAGTTCCGATTTTGTGCTCTGTGGTTCTATCACTTGCCAGAAGCGGCCGACGGAGGCCCCTCCCCCGCCGCCTATCCTCCCGAATATCGCCTCGGATTTACTTCTCCGCACGTCCTACCTTCCAGAAAGTGGTCGCTTTTCTGTTCAGAGAGTTGTTGCTATTCCTTTCTTCGATCTCCTGTTGAGTTTGTAGGTGTTCAGAATGGTTTGATCCCTATCCAGCTGAATTCCTGAGAGGAGACGAAATCCAGGTCTCCTACTCCTCCGCCATCTTGCTCCGCCCCCTCGATTCTCAGTTTTTTAGGGTAGAAAATAGCTTCAAGTCCCCCACCCCCTCCGACTGCTGTTTGCAACTGTGGGGTTGACTCTCCAATACTGCTTACTGGTCCTAATCTCTAATTTGCAGATCATTTTCTTTTAGGATTTCATTTATTTACTTGACAGAGAGTGGGAGAGAGAGAGAGAGAGAGCACAAGCAGGGCAAGCAGCAGGCAGGAGAGGGAGAAGCGGGTTCCCCAGCTGAGCAGGGAGCCCGATGCAGGGACTCCATCCCAGGACCCTGAGATCATGACCTGATCTGAAGGCAGATGCTTAGCCAACTGAGCCACCCAGGCGCCCCTTGCGGATCAGTTTTGATCACCAATTTTAAATGTCAATTTTATATTCCCACTCAAAACTCTGCTCCTTCTCCCTCACAGTCCACACTATTGTTTGATGAAGCTTGCTTCTGTTCCCCACATTAAAATTCAAAGCAGAGAAGACATAACAATAAGGCCTATCTTAGATATCTCTTCCCTCTCTTTCTAGCCTCGTTGCCCTGGTAAAGGGGTGGGAATGGGAAAGCCTGGAATGAGGAAAACAAAGATCTTCAGGAACTGGTTATCCACAAAGGCGAGGAGGTACACCTCGGCCACTGGTGGCTTCTACGTGTAAGCAAGTCCCTACATAGGTGATGATGGCTTTCTCAGCATCATGTCTTCTTTTAACTCTGACAGTGGTCCTTGCCACAATCTTGCCTTCTTTCCTAACCTCCTTCCCCTTCATGTATGGAAACATGGGAACACTGAAGTCAACTTCCTTGCCCTTCCAAGACCTATGGCACCACACACATTTTTACCTACCATTATTTTCATCTAAGGCACACAATTCCATAGGCCTTTCTTTTTACCAAGATCGCCATTTCCATAAATCTCTAGAGAAGCAGGCATCATCTCTATACTCAGTTAAAACCCTCACCTCCAAGATTTCTATCTCCAGGGACAGTGCCAGAATGTACCTGCAACTCAAGAAGTACCCATTCAAGGAACCAAATGTCTTTTTCTGCAGGGCCCCTCCATCTGTCCAAGATATTCCCTTAGAGTGGCTCCATTCATTTAAGGGAGAAGAGGGAGTGGTCTACAATCACTGTAATTCTCACAAGGCCAAGGGCACCAATAACAGTCCATTTCCTCCCCTTGTTCTCTTTTCATCTAGATCAGGCAGGAGATGTCTGGATGTCTGGGTGGAGTTAATTATAGAAGGGTCTTGTCTCTTTCTTGTTAGGATACCCAGTGGGAATCTCAATAGAGGCAGCTTTCTTTATAATGAGTAGGAAATCCAGCATCCACTGTTTGCTGCAGTAGGTACTGGTCACCATTTCTGGGGCAATAGGCAAGTCCCCAGACACACAACACTATGTGTTGCAGAAACACATTACGCATCTTCACTTCCGTTTTTTATTACCAATGTTATTTCATCTTCCTACATTGCCCTTTGCCATTTTATTCATCATGTGAACTCAGTTGCTTTTCAAAACCCAGCTCAAATGGTACCAAGTCCCACTCTTCTCCAACATTCCCAGGAAAAACTTGTTTTTTATACCACATTATGTATACAGCATTCAGTTTCTGTCTACCGGGCACTGTGGTCAGTTTATAATGCTCTACTGTGAATAAATCTACACAGACTTGCCCACCTTACTCGGGTTTTAGTTCACATAGGATAGAAACTGTGTTCCACACAATTCTGAACTCCCAACCCCTAACATATAGGACAAAAATGTTTAGCTTTTATCTTCAGAAGTTCTTAAACTGGTGAGGATGGCAAGTCACCTGGAAGAAATCATGCTTTTCATGGAACAACATGAAATAATCATCTGTAGTATTAAAATCAAAAATATGGAAATTTTATCTACATCATTTTATATTTGACATTGGCATGGACAAACATAATGGGTTAAAAGACCTAAGAAAAAACAGTAGAAAAATGCAAAATTGAGAAAAATGTTTGTCTGGGGAAAAAATAATATAGTTTAATCTCAGCAGTAGAACACCTACATCTAGTTTATGTGAGTCAAGTTTGAACACTAGAGCTTTGTCACACTTCAATGCAGTAAGATTATTCACTCAAAATGTAAGCAAGGCAAATAAAGTGCAAAATAGGTCAATATGTGTCAGTAATTGGTACTAAATATTAAAAAAATCAAGGGCCAACAATTAGAAATTCACTATTAATCTGCTATTCCCTCTAGCAATGTTCACAAATATTAAATAATAATTTTTATGATAGATTTTTTTCCCACTTTGGAAAGACAGCGAATTTGTATAATCAAAATAAAGATGATCTCAGGGCCCCTGGGTGGCTCAGTTGGTTAAGTGTCTGACTCTCAGCTCAGGTCTTGTTCTCAGGGTCATGAGTTCAAGCCCCGCATTGGGCTCCACACGGCGCATGGGACCTACTTAAAAAGATGATAATAATTAAGGATGATCTCTCTATGAGAAAACTGTGAAACTTCATCTTTTCTTACTAGAACTGATCAGAATTTGGTGATGTTTAAGATTAAAGCATACTACAATACCTGAATGTTGAATATGAATCTCACCCTGCCAACCTCAGGAAGAGAGATTCAGGCCACAAGCTTCCAGGCATAAGGGAGATCAGGGGTCAAGGACAGGTGGCAATATGAAGGCAATGCTCCAGTAGTCCTGAAACATTTCAGGCTACATTTTAACACAAGTTAAAACACAATTAGCTGGTGTTACAGTACCTTTGTCTTTTACTAAGTAGGATGAAACTTGAGTCAATTCCCAGGCCACAGTGTTAATGAATTCAACTCGGTCTTTCAAACCATAAAAAATAACTTTGTATTTAAAAATTACCTTATGCCAAAATAGCAGGAGTCAGGAGTGAGAGATTGATTTCAGAAGACAGCCTGCCTGGGGTCTGACCTCAGCCCCTCTTCACAAACTGGTGGGATGAAAAAAGAGTTATTCACCCTCCCTGGGTCTCAGCTTCTTTCTCTAAATACAGAAGCAGTAATAGTGCCTTTGTAAGGATCTTGAGAAGTAAAGGCGCCAATATATCGAGAGTGTTTAGCAAAGTGATCTACCAGGGTCACATGAACCATTTGCTGATGGAGGACTAGGCAGAGGCTCCTAAGTCGTGTTCTCTAAAGTTGTGTTATGTGACACATAATAGAACATATAGGATTTACACGTACATTTTGTCAGTTTACAGCAGTGATTGATTCTATTTAAAGGCATGTTTGCCTATTTTTGGAGATTTGTTAATACTGAAAAAGGAAGAATACTAAATACGTTAGATTTGTTCTCCCACGCTCTGAAAGCAGACAATGAAAGGGTCTGTGTCTTCAGTGGAGGTCGTTTTTCTGCGCGCTGGCGTGAGACCCAGCAGTGGAAGCCGGGTCTGTTCCAGGCTGAGGAGCAGCGCCACCTCCTGTGCCTAGACGCGGGGGGGGGGTGGGGGGAGGGCGGGGCGGGGGCAGGGACAGGGCGGTGGAAGTCACGCCGCTCATTCCTGCAGCTCCGCCCACTCGTCTTGCGTGCGCGGCAGCCTCACTGCGGGGGGCCCGGGAAGAAAAGCTGTAAAGTTTGTTTGGGGATGGGGGTGAAGTAGGGATAATAAAAACGATGCACAAGTAATCATACAATTCACACGGAATTGAAGGTGGGGGAAAAGAACAATGTGCGGCCACTGGGCCCAGGAGTCCCCGCGCAAGTGGCAAGAAGTGCCTAGGGTTCCCAGTGTCCTTCCCCTGGCTCCTGGGATGAACAGCTGAACTTTGAGGTATTTGTCAGTACAAACTAACCTTCACAAAATTACTTGGGAAAGAGTGGGTGTTTATTTCATGATTACGACATCACAAATAAGCAGAGAATGTATTTTATTTAAGAACCTCAGTTGATTTAAAACTACCTGTTGTCTCAAAGTTCATTCAAATTTCATTATAGATTTAAAGACTTAACTAGTTTGAATGTAACAGGACAAATTTAGACAACAACTTGAAAAAAAAAATCACAATTTAAAAGTCATCACTATGAATTCTTTTAAAGAGTTTTAAACCTTTTGGTACCAGTGGTAATTGCATTGGTCTATATGCTTTAAATTATTCATTGATACTAATTATGTGATACAAGAAGATAAAATTACTTCAAAAAATGTCTGCAGATGATTGTATATACATCTCAGTTTCAATCTGAATTGGAGGCCCCAAGTGGGGGCCTAGATTAAATCACCTAGATGAAGCCTGGAGCATCAGCTTCCCAGCAAACATGATAGAAAACAAAACCCTTTTTTTTATTATTATTATTATGTTATGTTAATCACCATACATTACATCATTAGTTTTTGATGTAGTGTTCCATGATTCATTGTTTACATATAACACCCAGTGCTACATGCAGAACGTGCCCTCTTTAATACCTGTCACCAGGCTAACCCATCCCCCCACTCCCCTCCCCTCTAGAACCCTCAGTTTGTTTCTCAGAGTCCATAGTCTCTCATGGTTTGTCTCCCCCTCCAATTTCCCCCCCTCATTCTTCCCTTCCTGCTATCTTCTTCTTCTTCTTTTTTTTTTTTTTAACATATAATGTATTATTTGTTTCAGAGGTACAGGTCTGTGATTCAACAGTCTTACACAATTCACAGCGCTCACAATATTTTTTACGACACTGTGTACCCAAGGTGGTATGCAGTGGCTCAACTGTGGCTCACAGTGGCTCAAGGTATGTGGCTCAATATAGACAACCTTCTAAAAAACAACCCACCTTTGAATACACAAATTGTCTTTGCTAATAAACAGGCAGTTCAGACAGAGAAGCTCTTTCCTGGCTTGGGACAAGCACCACAATTGCTTTGGTGGTTTTCAACTTTGTGCATATGGCTGAGAAAAAGCAAAGTCAATCCAAAGAAAATGCCAGCGTTATTTTACCAAAAACAAACAAACAAACAAATCTTTATAGAGGCAAAATGCTTTCAGACAGTTGCAGTGATTTTTCTTTTTTCTTTTTTTTTTTTTTTAAAGATTTTATTTATTTATTTGAGAGAGAGAGAATGAGAGAGAGAGAACACCTGAGAGGGGATAGGGTCAGAGGACGAAGCAGACTCCCTGCCGGGCAGGAAGCCCGATGCGGGACTCGATCCAAGGACTCCAGGAGCATGACCTGAGCCGAAGGCAGTTGCCTAACCAGCTGAGCCACCCAGGCGCCCCTGCAGTGATTTTTCAAACAGAAATATCATTGCTCTTTTTTTGCCAAAAAATTGAGAGACCTCATCATAGGTCGTATAAATGTGTTCTGGGCAACAAAATGCCCCAGATACTGTGCGAAATATGTAAACAGATCCATCTTAATTCTAATTACTTGAAAGCTTCAAATTACTGACAAAATAGAATTTAAAAGGGCATATGACACACTACAGACATATATCACCATTAAAGACCATGTTGTTAAGATCAAATACTATTAAGTTGTACTTTTCTGAGTAATTCCTTTATAAATTCCACCCCTCTCAGAGTATTTTTTATTTTCTTTCTAAATTTTAACCAACATTTCCAATTGATGACTTCCCTGTGATGTGTGAATAAATAAATTTGCATGTTTCTTCTACATTATGCTAAGGCTCATGTTTTCTCTGAGTTTCACCGCATATATTAGTTGACCTGTCTGACTCCAAGATACCATCAATTCCCAAGGTCTGGTAAGAAAAAACAGAGAATGTTGGATTTGAACACTTGGTCTAATCCAAAACTGAACCCCCCAGTCTTGCTCTCTGATTATGCCCAGATTCAACAAAGAACTATAGGAAGCAGAAGCCAGAAAGGGATAGAATAAGTCTGCTTTTATCCCTTTTCTTTCTGACTTCCACATAATTCTACCTGGTCTTAGATAATCTCAAAGGTTTTGAAAAGTAAGTAGTTTTTCACAATTATTGTATTTTCCATCCAAATTCCCTTCTTTGTTATCTAAGATAAGTGCTCCGTAATTTCAATTTATACATAGACAGGACTATTTTAATATGGATCATATATCCTAGCACCATGAACCAAAACTATAAATCCCCACCCACAGTCTCCTGGTAAATGAGTTTGGGAGAGGGGTTGGTGAGCCCACATACCTACAGTAAGGTTTACTGTTCTCATTGTTCATTTTTTCTCAATGCCCACCTAATTTAAAATCACTGGTCATGATTTCAGTGATACTTGCTTGTATAATAAAGCACCAAGTTTTGGTAGCCCCAGGCAATTTGTTTGGCAGTGAGGGAAAAACTTTGGCTTTCATTGCAGATGGAAGTTAATTTGGTGGTCACATCTCAGCTCGCCATAAATACTTTCCACATTATGAAGGCTGCTCACAAAGAATGAACAAAGGATGTGGGGTGGGTGGGGGTGGGACATATACAAACTGTGCAGCTGAGGTGTCTGAGGTCAAGAGGCACAAAGCTCTGGGGAAAGGTAGGTGGTGCTTGCCAACACTTGTCTGCCTCCAGCCAGTACCATTAGCCCTCCCCATCAGCGAGCATTTGACCATTTATAACTGTACAGTAAATAAGGAATAGCACAATTGTTATTCAGAGCACAGATTTGTCCTCCAAACAGATTTCTCTTGCTAATGTAAAATCTAGCACAACAGTTTCCAGGGAAATCTAATTCTCCTTTCCATTTTTCATTTAAGTTCAACCAAAACCATAAACTGCTATCAGCTATTTTTTTTAAAAAAGTATTTTTGAATACTGATTACTCATTTTCCTCTTTAAACTACCATCACACAATTTCCCAAGTAGGAGACAATGAATACCAGGCAGAATCCTTGAAAGAGATTGTCCTTAAGGAAAAAGTAAAGACCCACAGGAATTGCAATAATCCCTCCACTTTTACCAAACAGTTGGAAAATGAGAATGCATTTCAAATGTTTATAAACTGACGTAATTTCATTTGGAATTGTTTTTTTAATTAAAAAAAAGAACATCTCTTTTTTTTATGTTTTTACTCTGATCCATTGTATCAGTCATCCTTAAATAGTAACTCAGTGGAGTACTTAAACCTGTGCATCTCACACCAAATGGTTCATTGGTGATCTGGTTTATTTTCTGCCTGAAGCAAGCAGAATAAAAAGAACAGAGAAATTTAGCTAGGGTCAAGTTGGGAAGATTCCTTTACAGGGAAGGAAAAATGAAAAAGAAATAAGGTTTTTAAAGGGGTATACAGTTTTCTGAGAAAATTATAGCACCTAAAAATTGATCATCTATAGCAAACAGGATAAAGGTGTTTCCAAAAGCAGACTTAGAATTAAATAAGCAAGGCTGAAAGATACTGACCCAAAGCCTGGCTGTAAGGAAGCTCTGTTCCACAAAACATCTCAGACACAGCAACCAGCATGCATTCCTTTCTTTGATTTGATAGAAAATCACACTTCACCTCAACCAACTAATGCATCTTTCACCCTCAAACTACGTATTTCAATTATCAACCCACCAGGACTGAAACTTATTTTTATATTTTTCTGTTAGCTATTTTGATAATAGGCTATAAAGAGTTATTCTGAAACACTATAAAAACCATTTACTGGTCTCAGAAAATATACAGTGGTTTTTTTTTTAATTTTTAATTAATTTATTTATTTATTTGACAGAGTGAGAGAGCACAAGCAGGGGGAGCAGTAGAAGGAGAGAGAGAAGCAGGCTTCCCGCTGAGCAAGGAGCCCGATGCGAGGCTCGATCCCAGCACCCTGGGATCATGCACTGAGCCGAAGGCAGATGCTTAACCATCTGAGCCACCCAGGCACCCCTACAGTGTTTTTTATGTGTATATTTAATACAAGGTTAAAAAATCTACAGCAAAAAGGTAAAACCAGAAGTACTTATTTCATACATGTGGGGTATTGGGATTTTTCTGTAGGAACTTATATCAATTTCTTAAAATATAGTGTGAGTAAAAGAAAACATGTAATGAATACCTATCTGCCAAATCCTGTGGCAAGCTAGTAAAGGTCAGTGTGTTTGCCCTTATGTTGCTGTTGGGGGTTGGGGGAGGATGTTGCTGAGAGCATCTACAGTGGTCATCTACAGGATACGGCACACAGGTAAGCTCTGCAGAAGGGAAGAGGGAGAAGCAATGCCTTCTGGCTGATGGGGAATGGAAAAGGCTCCTCTGAGAATGAGCGTTCATCTAGGCTTTGAAAGTCAAGTCAAGTCAAGTCGTACTGACAAGCAGAATTGAGGGAAGTAGTAGCAGGCAATACAACACTGAGTGATGAAGGGTCACCTACTCAGGCCAGCCCTTGACATTTTCAGTGTCTGGGTAAGAATACAATGGAGGAGTGACCAGAGCATCGTGACGGTGGGATTCCTTTCCTTTGTCTCTCCCCTTTAAGTTACAACCAGCTGGACATCCATAGCCCAACAAAGGATGCCCTGGACTGCAGACACCAGTAGGATGGCTGAGCAATCCATACATCTGTATATCTGAGGGTGGGTGGCTTTTACCTTGTAGAGGTCCTAGAACTGAGGAAGCACCCACATGGTTGCCTGCTGCATGGCTCCCAAAACAGTGGCAGCATCTGTGACCCAGGCTCCCCTGGCAGCAGTGCCTGTGGCTCTAGTGACCCCTAACCCCACCATCCCCCCGAAGTGGCGGCAGCGCCCAAAACACCAGTCTCCCCCCACAACACAGACACACGCACACACAGTGACACACAGGACCTCAGCGACACCCTGGCAACACCGGCAGCATCGATGGCACCAGGGCCGTGGCAGCAATGTTAGCACTGATGACCCCCCTGGCAGAGGGGGTGGAGGGTGCAAAGTGCTTGCTCCCAAATACAGCCTCAAAGCCGCGCAAGAAAAACCAAAAGCTTGTGCTGTAGCACCACCTGCTGGCAGACAGAAGAAAGGCTTCTAATTGTCAACCTGTCGAATTATGTTAGAATCGAAGTAAACGAACTTTCACCTAAGAAAGGTGTTCAGTATTTCAAATGTGCCGGCAGAGGCACATCTCATCAAACACTGTGCAAATCATGATAATACAATATCACAAAAGAAAATGGTAATTCTCCAGCAACCAAACACAAAGTCACAGAAGATTGGGATCTGAGACAATTCAAAAGAGCTGTTATAAAGAAATTCAACAAGCTACAAGAAAATTCACAAAGGCAACTCGGTGAACTCAGGAATAAAATTAATGAATGGCAGGACTTCTCTACCAAAGAGGTTGAAATTCTAAAAAAGAACCAAAGAGAAATTCTGGAACTAAAGAATTCAATAAATGAGAAGAATGCATTAGAAAACATTGGTAATAGAGCAGATCAGATGAAAGAGAGAATAAGCAATCTGGAAGATAGGAATCTAGAAATGATTCAGGTAAAAGAAGAGAAAGAACTAAGATTTTTAAAAAGTGAAGAAACCCTATGAGAGATACAAAACCCCATTAGGAGAGCCAGCATAAGAATAATGGATATATCAGAAGGAAAAGCGAAGGAGAAGGATAGAGAGGTTATTTTAAAAAACAATAGCAGGGAACTTCCCCAGCCTGGAGAAAGAACTAGGCACACAAGTCCATAAAGCTAATGCCTCATCTTACTATCTCAATGCAAAATGACCCTCTCTAAGAAATATAATGAAGCTGTCAAATGTCAGTGATAAAGAATCTCAAAGGTAGCCAGGGGAAAAAAGTAAATAACCTACAATAGGACCCCCTTAGACTATCAGAAGAGTTCTCAGCAGAAACTACAGGTCAGGAGGGAGTGGAAAAACATATTCAAAGTAATGATAGATAATAATTGCCAGCCAAAAATACTCTACCAGCAAAGTCCTCCTTTAAGGAGGAGAAATAAAGCCTTTTCTAGGCCAACAAAAACTGAGAAAGTTTACCCTATTAGACTTGCCTTACAAGAAATGTTGAAAAGGAGCTCTTCTACCTGAAAACACAAAACTTTGAGTATGGTGTTAGATAGAATCAGAAATTTGTAACTGCATTTTAGAATATGATGTTAAACACTTAACTATAACACTTAATTATAGTTAAAGGAGAAAAGCATTAAAAAGAACTATAGCTACTACAATTTGGCAATGAACTCACAGCACAAAGAGGGATAATTTGTGAGATCAAAAATATAAAAGGGGAGGAGAAAAATGATAGAACTTGTATAGACAAATGAAGATAAGTTGCCATCAGCAGAAAAAGGACCATTTTATCTACAAGATATTTTATAAAAACTCCATGGTAACAACAAAACAGAAATCTAGAGAAAAGGCAAGAAACATAAAAAATAGGTAACTGAGCAAATCATCATATAAAATCAACTTAAAAAGGTAGACTGAAACACAAGGAAAAAGAAACAAGGGAGATACAAAACAACCAGAAAAGAGAAGACAAAATGGCAGTAGTAAGTCTTCATATATCAGTAATCATCCTAAATGTAAATGGATTGAAGTCACCAATCAAAAAGCAGAGTGACCAGATGGATTTTTTTAAAAGACCCAAATATGTGCTGTCTTCAAGAGACTCATCACGCTTGTCCAAAGACAACATAGACTCAAAGTGAAGGGGTGGAAGATGATACTCCAAGCAAATGGAAACCAAAAGAAAGTGAGTAAGGCCATATTATAGCAGACAACATAGACTACAAGCCAAAAATGATTACAAAAGATGAAGAAGGTCATTATATAAAGATAAAGATATCAATATATCAGGAAGATATAATAATCATAAATATATACTCTCCCAATATTGAGCACCGAAATATATTAAGCAAATACTAACAGATCTTAAGGGAAAAACAGACAACAATGAAATAATAGTAGGGGAATTTAATACCTCACTATTAATAATGGATAGAACATACAGACAGAAAATAAACAAGGAAATGTTGGAATTGAGCCACATTTTAGAATAAATGAAGTTAACAGATATATAGAGAAGATTCCATCCAAGAGCAGGAGAATGCACATTCTTCTCAAATGCATATGGAACATTTTCCAGGAGATATCACATGATAGGCCACAAAACTAATCTTAGCAAATTTAAGAAGACTGAAATCATACCAACTATCTTCTCTGTCCAGAATGGCATGAAATTAGAAACAACAACAAAATGAAGGTGTGTAGATCTTCAAATATGTGGAATCTAAACAACACATTTTTAAATAACCAATGGGTTAAAGAAGAAATTAAAAGGGAAATACAAATTATCTCAAGACAAATGAAAATGAAAATACAACATATCAAATTTTGTCGGATGCAGCAAAAGCAGTTCTGAGGGGTGCCTGTGTGGCTCAGTCAGTTGAGTGTCTGCCTTCGGCTCAGGTTATGATCCCAGGTTGCTGGGATTGAGCCCCACATCACATCGGAACTCCCTGCTCAGTGGGAAGTCTGCTTCTCCCTCTGCCTCTCCACCACCCCTGCCCCCAGCTTGTGCTCTCTCTCGCTCTCTCTCAAATAAATAATATCTTTTAAAAAAAAGGCAGTGCTGAAAGTTTATAGCAGTGAATGCACTTGTTAAGAAATTAGAAAGATCTCAAGTAAACAACCTAACTATACACCTCATAGAATTAGAAAAAAAGGTACAATTTATGCCCAAAGTTAGCAGAAGGAAAGAAATAATAAAACTCAGAATGGAAATAAACAAAATAGAGACCAGAAAAACAATAGGAAGTATCGATGAAACTAAAAACTGGTTCTTTGAAAAAAAATTGGCAAACCTTTAGCTAGATGAAGAAAAAAGAGAAAACTCAAAATTAGAAATGAAAGAGGATATATTATAACTGATACTACAAAAACAGAGTTATAAGAGACTACTATGAACAATTATATTCCAAAAAATCACATAACCTGGAAGAAATGGATACATTTCTAGAAACACATAACCTACCAAGACTAAGTCAGAAAGAAACAGAAAATCTGAATGACCAATAATGAGTCAAGAAATTGAGTCAGTGGGAAAAAGTATGGCGGTTCCTCAAAAAGTTAAAAATAGAACTACCATATGGTCCAGTAATCACACTACTGGGTACTTATCCAAAAAATGCAAAAACACTAATTCAAAGGGATACATGCACTCTGATGTTTATTGTACATTACTTATAATAGTCAAGTTATGGAAGCAGCCCAAGTATCCACTGATGAATGGATAAAGAAGATATATAGATATATATACATAATAGAATGGTATTCAGCCATAAAAAAGAATAAAATCTTGCCATCTGCAACAATATGGAGCTAGAGAGTATAATGTTAAGCAAAATAAGGCAGTCAGAGAAAGACAAATACCATATGATTTAACTCATACCTTCAATTTAAGAAACAAAACAAACAAGCAAAGGGAAAAAAAGAGAAAGAGACAAACCAAGAAACAGACTCTTAACTATAGAGAACAAACTGATGGTTACCAGAGGGGAGGTGGGTGGGGGGATGGATAAATAGGTGAAGGTGATTAAGAAGACTATAGATCAATATCTTTGATGAATATAGATGCAAAAATTCTCAACAAAATATTAGCAACCTGAATTCAAGGATAAATTAAAAGAATCATACACCATAACCACCAAGTTGGATTTATCCCTGGGATTCAAGAATGGTTCAACATAAAAAAAAAAAAAATCAGTATCATTCATCACATCAATAAAATGAAAGATAAAAATCACATGATCATGTCATGTCAATAGACTCAGAGAAAGCACTTGACAAAATACAACATCCTTTCATGATAAAAATCCTTAACATATTAGGTATTGAAGGAACATACTTTAACATAATAAAGGCCATACACAACAAACTCACAACTAACATTATGCTCAGTAGAGAAAAATTAAAATGATTTCCCCTAAGATAAGGTACAAGATAATTTTGCCCACTCTCACTACCCCTATCCAATATAGTACTGGAAGTCTTAGCTAGAGCAATTACAAGACAAAGAAACAGAAGGAATCCAGGGACACCTGGGTGGCTCATTGGTTAAGCATTTGCCTTCAGCTCAGGTCATGATCCCAGGGTCCTAGGATCAGGTCCTGGGTTCGAGTCCCACATCAGCTCCTTGCTCAATGGGGAGCCTGCTTCTCCCTCTGCCTGCCACTCCTCCTGCTTTGTGCTCTCTCTCTTTCTCTCTCTGATAAATAAATGAGATCTTTTAAAAAGAAAGAAAGAAAAAAGAAATAGAAGGAATCTAAATCAGGAAGGAAAAAATAAAATTGTTGTGATTTGCTGATAATATAATCCTATATATATAGCATATCCCATAGAGTGAATCAAAAAATCGTTGGAATTAATCAATGATTCCAGTGAAGTGGCAGGTTTCAAAATCAACTTACAGAAAACAGTGTCATTCCTTAACACTAATGAAGCATGAGAAAAAAAAGAACAAAGCCAGAGGTATCATACTTCCTGATTTCAAACTATACTACAAAGCTATAGTAATAAAATAAATAAAAAAAAAAAGTATGGTACTGGCAGAAAAATAGACACACAGACCAATGGAATGGAACAGAGAGCCCAGAATTAAACCCAGTATTTATGGTCAACTAATATTCAGCAAGAAAGTAAAAAACACCTAATGGGAGAAGGATAGTCTCTTCAACAAATGGTGCTGAGGAAACTAGAGAAACAACACAAAACAAAATTGGATCTGACACCACTTGCAAAAATTAACTCAAAATGGATCAAAGACTTAAAAATAAGACCTGATATCATAAAACACCTAGAAGAAAATTATCATATTGGTCTTGGCAATGGTTTTTTGGAGATGATTTCAAAAACACAAACAACAAAACAAAAAATCAACAAATAGGACTATATGAAATTCAGAGCTTCCATACAGCAAAATATGCAATCAACAAAATGAAACAGTAGCCTACCTAATAGAAAAAAATTTTTGCAAACCCTAAGGGGTTAATATCCAAAATACATAAAAAACTAACACAACTTAAAAATCTGTTTTTTTTAGGGGTGCTTGAGTGGCTCAGATGGTTAAGCATCTGTCTTCAGCTCAGGTCATGATCCCAGGGTCCTGGGATCGAGCCCCGTATCAGGGTCCCTGCTCAGTGGGGAGCCTGCTTCTCCCTCTCCCTCTGCTGGCCACACCCCCTGTTTGTACTCTCTCTCTGTCAAATAAATAAAATCTTTAAAAAATATAAAATAAAATAAATAAAATCTGTTTTTTTAATGGGCAGAACTAAGTAGACATTTTTCCAAAGAAGACTTAAAAATGGCCAGCAGACACATGAAAAGATGCTCAACATGACTAATCATCAGGGAAATACAAATCAAAATCATAATGAGATACCACCTCACACCTGCTATAATGGCTATCATCAAGAAGACAAGAGAAAACAGGTGCTGGTAAGGATGTGGTGACAAGGGAATTCTTACACACTATTGGTGGGAATATAAATTAGTCCCATCACTATGGAAAATAATATGGAGACTCCTCAAAAAATTAAAAATATATCTACCATATAATCCAGCATTTCCACTTCTCAGTATATACCCAAAGGAAATAAAAACAGAATTTCAAGGAGATATAGGCACCCCCATGTTTATTACGGCTTTATTCACAATAGCCAAGATATGGAAACAACCCAAATGCCCATCAACAAATAGATTTAAAAAATGTGATATACATGCCTAGGAGAAAATAATTTACCCATGAGAAAGTAAGTTATCCTGCCATTTAAGACGACATAGATGAACCTTGAGTACATTATGCTAAATAAGATAAGTCAGACAAAGACAGACAAATACTGATGATATCTCTTATATGTAGAATCTTAAAAAAAAGTCAAAACCATAAAAAAATAAAACCAGAAAGTAAAATAGTGGTTACCAGGGGATGAAGGTGGGGAAATAAGATTGATGGTGTTTAAGAGTACAGACTTGTAATGAGTAGTAAATAAGCCATAGATATCTAATGCACAGTAAAATGAATATAGTCAATAATACTGTACTATAATGATGTAATATGATAAATAGGCTCAATGGCAATATACTAATGTATCGAAGTAACATGCTGTACACCTTAAATTTAGAAATTGTAGGGTGCCTGGGTGGCTCAGTTGTTAAGCATCTGCCTTCGGCTCAGGTCATGATCCCAGGGTCTTGGGATCGAGTCCGGCGTCGGGCTCCCTGCTCAGTGGGGAGTCTGCTTCTCCCTCTCCCTCTGCCTGCCATTTTGTCTACTTATGCTCTCTCTCTCTGTCAAATAAATAAAATCTTAAAAAAAAATTTAGAAATTGTAACATCAAATTTATCAAATAAATGAATACAAATAGACCCCATACACTATACATCTAAATAATGAAATGATATAAACTTAACTTATTAAATAAAATACATTTTATCATTCCCTCTTGGCAAGTGTACCTTCATGATGATAAGATCTTTAAAAATATAATCATTATTGCCTGTATTGAGATATTCTGATGAGCCAGTGGTGGTAGATAAGTAGTAAAATGAAAACATGTAACTCAGTCACGTTCACATATTTATTCCACAAAATTTATCTTTTGCCTTCATATGTACAAAATCACTAATTATGTGATTACAATCAAGATTTTCCACATAATTTTGTTCTAATCTTGTTCTAATGCCAAATTAAACCATCTTTCTAGAGTCACTGTAGCTCTTGGAGAGTTTTTCATTTTGGAGAAATTTCATTCACTGAGGCAGCTGTAACTGTCAATAAAATTCTTAAAGTGATATTTACACTCAGAATAAAACCAGATTCTACATATAAAATTGGAAAGGGGGATTGAATATGAAAAATGCATTATCGGGATGCCTAGGTGGCTCAGTCGGTTAGGTGTCTGCATTCAGCTGGGATCATGATCTCAGGGTCCTGGGATCGAGCCCCGCATCGGGCTCCCTGCTCAGCGGGGACCCTGCTTCTCCCTCTGCCTGCAGCTCCCCCTGCTTTGTGCTCTCTTTCTCTCTTTGGCAAATAAGTAATTAAAATCTTTAAAAAAATACATTATCATGGAAAATACCACAAAATATTTTTAACTTCATCATCTTACTTGTTATTACATATATTACAAATCTCACATCTCTTAAGAAAATATCTGTTCTGTACAACATTCCCATTATGTTAACAATTTCATTTTGATGTTATCACTGTAGGTAGTTTTTAATTTATTTCATTATTTTTATGTTTATCTGACATATTCAGACTTCCTAGCAAAACTTATTTCTTCTATACTTAAAATATATCCATTGTTTTCAGTAAATATTGGACATTAGAGTTAAAAAAAAATTAAGCATCATAATGTTTGGCTAAATATTGGACATTTGTATTTTTAGATCACACCAATGTTTTATATTGGCTATTCTCTTTGTTAAATACTATTAATTTTTTGCTATTTCTTCAGATTTATTTCAATTCTAGTAATTGTATCATGTATACATCTCTCTGTAATAGTGATTTTTTTATATTCTGTTCATAAAGAACCTAAATGCTTTCATCACAAATAACTTCACTGACAAAAGTGGTCTTAAAGATTGTCTATAAAACATGGAACAGTGGTAACAAAGTATACATTATTTTTGAACTTAAAGTAAGGGCTAGTTTCTAAATATTTCTTCTTCATTCACTGAAAAATCACATCATTAACCTGGACCAGATTGTTTTCTAAAAGCAATCCTCCAGACAACAAGGATTGAAAGTCGTTCTCCAGAATCAGCTTCTAAAAGACAGTAGAGATTCACAAGGTTTACCTTTGTCCTCCAATGTGCTCATTCTGGGGAGGCATTTTCTTCATCCTCTCACAGCTGACAGAACTGAATTTGTTACTTCTGGGTTAGGAATTTGATGTGAATGCTTTTGTCATTTATTCTCATTATTTTGATCAGTAATTCAAGCTTCATTTAGTAAAGATTACAGCTTCATGGAATTTATCAGACCTGATAATGTAGTGGATTTCATGAGAATAATTTTCTTGCTTATTTTCATTATTTTGATCTGTGGTAAAATCTAAACAATTTGCAATGGCTTCTTTTTATTGTTTTGATCAGTAATTAAATCTGAAAAATGTGTAATGTACTCTGCAAATCTTATATGGGTCATACTTGACAGAAGCCTATTCTACCATTATTTGGGGATTTAATAAACTCAAGCAGATTCTTTTAAAATTTCTATTTTTCTGCTGCTTTTTTCCTTCCCTGAGCTTAATTTTTGCATCTTCTTTTCTAGCCCTATCTTGACATATACTTATTCTCCGTGATCTAAACAATTTCTTAAAACATAATTGTATCCAGATTATAAAGTTTGAATATATATCCATAAAAATATGAGTTAAATGTAAAAAACTGAATAAATTATTTTTCATATGTATTTTGACAGAAAGTATTTTTCTAAAATAATGTAAACTAAGATGGCACAGTAGGAGATACCAGCCTTCAATCCCCTGACAAGAAAACAACAATTAGACAGCTTTCACAAATGAGAATAGCCTTAGGAGGGCTCAAGAATCCAATTAAGAACCTACAGCAACACAGTGGAGCAAGAAAAAGAGAGTAACTGTGCAGAAAGGATTGCTGGGGAGATCAGCTTAGCAGAGACATCTGGAAGAGGGGAGAAACAAAGACAGTGGGGCTGACACTACCAGCTAAGCAGCAAGTGATTTACAATGACCTGTCCTGTGGAGGGCCCTGGGTAGCCTTTGCTGCTTAGGACCTCAAAAGCCCCTAGGGCAGCTACAGACTTCCTGAAGCTTTCATAGTGGAGGATTCTGCAGTGTTTGTATACTTAGTTCCCTGGGGAGAAAGACATTACTGTGCCACCCCCCCCAAAAGGAGCCTCATTGTACTGCCCCAGAACCACAGCTGCCAACACCCCCACCCCAATGCATACCATGAACCCCAGAGCCATGACTGCTCTGGTTGTCCCTGCGCTTCAGACTCAGCCTGGTGGCAGCTGAGTCACCTGTGCTCTAGACAATAGCTCTGTACCCAGGTTTTAGGCACTAGATGCAGTACCACTGCAGGCTAGTTAGCACCCCAGAGGCCAGAGCTATTATCTCCCAATGTGCACCATGCTCTGGACCCCAGTTCTATGGCTGCTTGACATGCACCCACTTCTCAAGCACCCACTGCCACTATATGCTATCCAGTGCTCTGGGTGCCAGAGCTGCTCTTCGTCCACAAGTGCCTATGCTCCAAACCCTGGCAACTCCACAGGCACCCATGTATCAGACCTCAGTGCCATCACCATTATCAGGGCAACCACAAGCTAGACCAAACACCAGCTGGGATCCCCTCAACCACAAATTCCCCACAGAGGGAACATTGGGTGGTCCCAGAAGACTTTGCCACCAAAGACCCCAACATCCTTCACCTCTGTGGATACCATAAGGACCCCTGCAATCTTCATCAACACTGACCTCAGCTGATATAACTGCATAGAAACTAAACCACTGAGCCTTCCCCAGAGCCAGAACCACTACACCCAACCCAACCAGCACCCTCTCCCCCATGCACAGGTGAAGGTCTTTCTACACTAAAACCAATCTGTAAAGTCTGAAAGAGGTGACTGTCCCATTAAATGTGCAGACATCGGTGCAAGCTACAAGAAACACCAAAAATTCGGGCGCCTGGGTAGCTCAGTTGGTTAAGCCACTGCCTTCGGCTCAGGTCATGATCCTGGAGTCCCAGGATCGAGTCCCACATCAGGCTCCCTGCTTGGCAGGGAGTCTGCTTCTCCCTCTGACCCTCCTCCCTCTCATGCTCTCTGTCTCTCATTCTCTCTCTCTCTCAAATGAATAAATAAAATCTTTAAAAAAAAAAAAAAGAAACACCAAAAATTCAAGGAAATGTGACATGCTAAGGGAACACAATAATTTTCTAATAACTGACTCCAAGAAATAGAGATATATGAATTGCTGGAAAATTATTCAAATTAATTGTTTAGGGAAGCTCAGTGAGCTACAAGAAAACACAGACAACTCAATGAAATCAGAAAAAAAGTACATGAATAAAATGACAAGTTTTACAGAGATACAGAAACCATAAAAAAGAACTGAACACAAATTCTGAAACTGATGAATAAAATAAATGAAGTGAAACTGCAATTTAGAGCATTTATAGACTTGAGAGGCACCTGGATGGCTCAGTTGGTTGACTGTTGGACTCTTGGTTTCAACTTGGGTCATAATCTTGGGTTTGTGGGATTGGCCCCTAGTTGGGCTCTGTGCTCAGCATGGAATCTGCTTGGGATTCTCTCTCTCCCTTTCCATCTGCCCCTCTGCCTGCTCAAATAAATAAATAAATAAAATCTTTAAAAAAAAAAAAAAAAGATTTGATCAAGCAGAAGAAAGAATCTATGAAGTCCAAACAAGTCATCTGAAATTATCCAGTAAGAGGAGAAAAAAGATAAAAGAATGTAAACACTTCCTCAATAAGTTAAAAATAGAACTACTATATGACCCAGCTATTGCACTAGTAGGTATTTACCCAAAGAATGCAAAAATATTAATTCAAAAGGATACATGCACCTCTATGTTTACAGCAGCATTATCTACAATAGCCAAATTATGGAAACAGCCCAAGTGATGAATGGATAAAGAAGACATGGTAAATAAATGTACAATGGAATATGACTCAGCCATAAAAAAGAATGAAATCTTGCCATTTGCAATGACATGGGTAGAGCTAAAAATACCATGCTAAGTGAAATAAGTCAGCAAAAGATGAATACCATATGATTTCACTCATATGTGGAATTTAAGAAACAAAAGAAATGAGCAAAGGGGGAAAAAAAGGGGGGGGGGGAGAGAAGCAAACCAAGAAACAGACTCTTAGTTATAGAGAACAAACTGATGGTTACCAAAAAAGAGATGGGTGGGAGGATGGGCTAAATAGATGATAGGGATTAAGGAGTGCACTTGCTGTGATGAGGACCAGGTGTTGTATGGAAGTGTTAAATCCCTATATTGTACACCTGAAACTAATATTATACTGTATGTTAATGGGAAGATAAATAAAAACTTTTTTTAAAAAAAAGAATGAAAAAGTGCAGAAAGCCCACATGAGTTATGGGACACCAACAAACAAAATAATATTCACATTATCTCTCTTAGGAGAAGGGAGAGAAAAGGGGGCAGAAAGCTTATTTAAAGAAATAATGGCTGAAAACCTTCCAGATCTGTGAAGAAATTTAAACATCTATATGCATAAAGCTCATAAGTCCCCATATGGATTCAACCCAAACAAGAATTCACCAAGACACATTCTAATAAAAGTGTCAAAATCAAAGATAAAGAAGTTTGAAAGCAGCAAGAGAAAAGAAACCTATCTCATACAAGGGAACACCCAGAATGCTATAGGAAGATTTCTTAACAGAAACCCTGCAGGCCAGGAGAGAGTGGGATGATACATTTCAAAGTGCTAAAAGAAAAAAAAAGTGCCAAATAAGAATACTTTATTTGAAAAGTTAAACTTCAAAAATGAAGGAGAAATAAAGCCTTTTCCAGACAAACAAAAGCTAAAGAGTTCATCACCACTAGACCTGCCTTACTAGCAGTACTAAAAGGAGTTCTTCAAGCTGAAATGAAAGGATGCTAACAAGCAAAATGAGAATACATGAAAGTGTAAAATTCACTGGTAAAGGTAAGTATATAGTCAAATTCAGAATACTCTAATACTGTAATGGTGGTGAGTAAATCACTTAACTCTAGTATGAAGGTTAAAGAACAAAAATATTAAAAATAATTATAGCTACAATAATTTGTTAATGAATACACAATATAAAAGGATATAAATTGTTACATCAAAAACATAAATGTTGCAGGGGAGAGTAAGAGTAGAGTTTTTGTAAGTGATGAAGGTTAAGTTGTTACAAGCATAAAACAGACAGTTATATTTTATATGTACCTCATATCAACAACAAAGCAAAAACTTACAGTAGATACACAAATGATAAAGAGAAAGGAATCAAAGCATTCCACTATGGAAAATCACTAAATCACAAAGGAAGAAAGGAAAAAAAGGAACTACAAACAGCCAGAAAATAATAAACAAGTGAACAATAGTGGCTCCTTATATATATGAATAATTAGTTTAAATGTAAGTGCATTAAATTTCTCTAATCAAAAGACAAAGATTGGCTGAAAGGACTGAAAAAGAGAGACCCAACTATACGACAGCTTCAAGAGATTCACTTCAGCTTTAAAGACACATACAAGCTCAAAGCAAAGAGTTAGAAAAAGATACTCCACACAAATGGAAACAAAAAGAGAGGAGGGATAGCTGTACTTATATCAGACAAAATAGACTTCAAATCAAAAAGTATAATAAGAGACAAAAAAGTTCATATATAATGATAAAATGGTCAATTTATCAAGAGGATATACAATTGCAAATATATACATATATCCAACACTGGAGCAACTAAATACATTAAGCAAATATTAACAAATCTGAAGGCAGAAATAGACAGCAATGCAATAATAGTAGGTGACGTCTATACCCCACTTTTAATAATGGATAGATCATCCAACAAAATAAATTAGAAAATATTGGACTTAAACCATACTTTAGTCAGACAAACCTAAGAGACATATGTAGAACATTCCATCCAGCAGCAGCAGAATACACATTCTTCTCAAGCACACATGGAACATTATCTAGGATAGATCACATTTTAGGTCACAAAGCAAGTCTTCACACACTTCAGAAGTCTTAAATCATACTGAGTATCTTTTCTGACCACAATGGAATGAAAGTGGAAACCAATAATTGAAGGAAAACTGGAAAATTCACAAATATGTGGAAATTAAACAACACAATCCTGAAAAATCGATGGGTCAAAGAAAATTTAAAAGGGAAATCAAAAAATATCTTGAAACAAATGAAAATCGAAACATAGCATACCAAAACTTAGGGGATGCAACAAAAGCAGTTCTAAGAGGGAAGTTGATAACAATAAGTACCTACATTAAGAAAAAAGAAAGATCTCGGGCGCCTGGGTGGCTCAGTTGGTTAGGCGACTGCCTTCGGCTCAGGTCATGATCTCAGGGTCCTGGAATCGAGTCCCACATCGGGCTCCCGGCTCAGCGGGGAGCCTGCTTCTCCCTCTGACCCTCTCCTCTCTCATGCTGTTTCTCTCTCGCTCGCTCTCCAATAAATAAATAAATAAAATCTTTAAAAAAAAAAAAAGAAAAGAAAAGAAAAAAGAAAGATCTTAAATAAGTAAGAACTTTATACCTCTAAGAACTAGAAAAAGAACAAACTAAGCCCAAAGTTAGCAGAAGGAAGGAAATAACAAAGATCTGAGCAGAAATAAATGATAAAGAAAATTAGAAAAACAATAGAAAAAATCAATGAAACTAAGAGCTGGGTTTGGGAAAGACTGATTAATCTATAAGTAGATGAAGAAGAAAAGAGAGAAGACTCAAATAAATAAATTAGAAATTAAAGAGGAGATATGACAACTGTTACCACAGAAATATAAAGAATCATAAGAGACTACTATGAACAATTATACACCAGCACATTCGATAACCTAGAAGAAATGGATACATTCCTAAAAACATACAAACTACCATGACTGAATCATGAAGAAATGGAAAAATCTGAAGACCTGTAACTAGTAAGGAGAGTAAGTCAGTAATCAAAAACACCCAACAAAGAAAAGTCCAGGACCAGATGGCTTCAGTGGTGAATCTTACCAAATATTTAAAGACGAATTAATGCCAATCCTTCTCAAACTCTTCCAAAAAGTTGAAGCAGAAGGAACATTTCCAAAATCATTTTACAAGGCATTACTCTTCTGCCAAGCCACAAAAGGGCACTACAAGTAAAGAAAAGTACAGGCCAATATCTCTCATGAACATAGATGCAAAAATCCTCTACAATATACTAGCAAACTAAATTCAACAGCACATTGAAAGGATCATGTGCCAGGATCAAGTGAGAGTGATCCCTAGGATGTAAAGATGGCTTAATATGCACAAATCAATAGATATGATATAGCACATTAACAGAAGGAAAGATAAAAATCAAATGATCATCTCAATAGATGCAGAAAAAACATTTGACAAAATTCAACATTCTTCCGTGATAAAAAAAACTTTTAACAAAGTGGGTTTAAAAGGAACGTATCTCAACATAATAAAAGTCATATAACAAGGCCACAGTTAAATCATACTTGATGAAAGCTGAAAGCTTTATCTCTAAAATCAAGAGCAAAGCAAGTGTGCCCACTCTCACCACTTCTGTTGAACATAGTACTGGAAGTCCCAGCCAGAAAAATTAGGCAAGGAAAAAAAATAAATAAAAGGCATCCAAATCAGAAAAGAAATAAAATTGTTTCTGCTTGCAGATGACATGATCTTATAAATAGAAAACTCTAATAAATTCAGTATAGTTGCAGGATACAAAATCAACATATGAAAATCTGTTGCCTTTCTATACATGAACAACAAACTGAAAGAGAAATTAAGAAAGCAATCTCATTTACAATTGCATCAAAAAGAATAAAATACTTAGGAATAAATTTAGCCAACAAGGTGAAAAATCTGTACACTGAAAACTATATAACATTAATGAAAGAAATTAAAGGTTTAAATAAATAAAGATACTTCATGTTCAGAGACTGGAATAATTAATATGGTTACAATATCCATACAACCCAAAGTGATACAGAGATTCAATGTAATCTCTATCAAAAATATAATGGCATTTTTCACAGGAATAGAAAAACCTATTTCCAAATCCTTAAATTCATATGGAACCATGAAAGACCCCACACAGCCAAAGCAATTCTGAGAAAGAACATGGCTGGAGAAATCACACCTGATTCCAAGCTGTAGAGCTGACCCTTGAACGAGATGGGTTTGAACTGTATGAGTCCACTTACATGTGGATTTTTTTCAATAGGTATGTATATAGTAATGTAAGTGTATTTTCTCTTTCTTATTATTTTCTTTTTTTTAAGATTTATCTATTTATTTGAGAGAGAGAGAGCATAAGTAGGGGGAGAGGGAGAGAGAATCTCAAGCAGACTCCTTGCTGAGTGCAGAGCCCAACACAGGGCTCAATCCCAACACCCTGAGATCATGACCTGAGCCAAAACCAAGAGTTGGACACTTAACTGACTGAGCCACCCAGGTGCCCCCTCTTTCTTATTATTTCTTTTTATTTTATTATTTATTATTTATTTATATTATTTATTATTTATTATTTATTTATATTATTTATTATTATATTATTTATTTATTATTTATTTATCTTATTATTTCTTTATTATTTCTTATTTCTTTTCTCTAGCTTATGTTATTGTAAGAATACAGTATATAATATATATATATATCATACAAAATACATGTTAATGGACTGTTTATGTTATTGGTAAGGCTTCCAGTCAACAGTAGGCTATTAGTAGTTAAGTTTTGGGTAAGCCAAAAGTTATACACAAATTTTCAACCAGGTGAGGGGTTGGTGCCCCTAGCCCTTGCGTTGTTCAAGGCTATAGTATTACAAAGCTATAGTAACAAAACCAGTATGATACTGGCATTAAAAGAGACACATAGACCAATGGAACTAAATAGACAGACCAGAAGGCCAACTAATCTTTGACAAGAATGCCAAGAATGGGGCCGGAAGGAAAGATGGCAGAGGAGGAGGGGACCCTATTTCAACTGGTCCCCAGAATTGAGCTGGATATCTACCAGACCACTCTGAGCACCCACGAAACCAGCCTGAGATGTAAGAAGATCTAGATCTCTACAAGCAGAATATCGCAGGTGGTTGGTTTTGAGGACAAAGCCAGGAGCCCTGATTCCACGGGCAGATATTGGAGGATAAATGGCAGTGGGAGGATGCCTGGCCATGGGGATCCTACACTGCTGGTGAGCAACAGCCTCCCTCACTGGGGACCGGGCACAGACTCACAGACTAGTAGCGGCGGGGAAAGGACTTTGGGGCAGCCCCCCCGGGTGGAAACCCAGAGCAGCGGGGTCGCGCAGGCAAACTGGGAGCAACTGGCGGTTTTAAGATTTTTTTTTTTTTTGACAGAGAGAAACACCGCGAGAGAGGGAACAGAAGCAGCGGGAGTGGGAGAGGGAGAAGCAGGCTTCCTGCTGAGCAGGGAGCCCAATGCAGAGCTTGATCCCAGGACCCCAGGATCATGACCTGAGCCGAAGACAGACACTTAACAACTGAGCCACCCAGGCGCCCCACGCCCCACTGGTGGTTTTAGAAGCACAAAGGGCAAAGACATGCCCCGACCTGGAGGCAGGACTGGGAGCGCTGCAGAGGGGCGCACAACCCAGGATGCTGCAGTTTATAGCAGCACAGACAGAGACGGAGATGGTGTGGCCTGGAAAGCTCACTGAAGAACAGACTGCAATCTCTCTGCTCTGAACCAGAGCATTGGAAACAGTCTCTTTTGCTCTGACTCACATAAGAGACACAGAAAGCCACCAGAGAACAAAAGCCCCAAAAACTGATTCCCGCTGAGTCCATCCCCCACCACAGGGGGACAGGGCAACTCCGCCCAAACAGGGTTGCCTGAGTAACAGCATGGCAGGTCCCTCCCCCAGAAGACAGGCTGGGAAAACAAGAGGCCAGTTACCCTAAAGTCCCAAGAAAACAGGTGCATCTTGCTTGGGTTCTGGTCAATAATTTGGACTCTATACATTCCCTCAAACATCCATCAACAGAATGACTAGGAGGAGGAACCCCCAAAATAGAAAAGACTCAGAGATTATGACTTATGCTGCAGATTTACAAATGGATGCAGATATAACCAAGATGTCGGAGATGAAATTCAGGCTAGCAATTGTGAAGACAATGGCTAGAATGGAGAAATCAATTAATGACAACATAGAATCTCTAAGGGAAGAAATGAAAGGTGAATTGGCAGAACTTAAAAATGCTATCAATGAGATCCAATCCAATCTAGATAATCTAATACCTAGGGTAAGTGAGGCAGAAGAACGAATAAGCGACCTGGAAGACAATATAATAGATAAAAAGGGAAAAGAGGAGGCCAGGGAAAAACAACTCAGAATCCATGAAAATAGAAGCAGAGAAATAAGTGACACCATGAAGTGTTCCAATGTCAGAATAATTGGAATCTCGGAGGGAGTAGAGAGAGAGAGAGGACTAGAAGACGTATTTGAGCAAATCATAGCTGGGAATTTCCCTAATCTGAGGAATGAAACAAACATTCGAGTCCTAGAGGCAGAGAGAACCCCTCCCAAGATCAAGGAAAACAGGCCAACACCCCGGCATGTAATAGTAAAACTTGCAAATCTTAGAACCAAGGAAACCATCTTAAGGGAAGTTAGGGGGAAGAGATTCCTTACATACAGAGGGCGGAACATCAGAATAATGTCAGACCTATCCACAGAGACCTGGCAAGCCAGAAAGGCCTGGCAAGACATATTCAGGGTACTAAATGAGAAGAACATGCAGCCAAGAATACTGTATCCAGCAAGGCTGTCATTTAGAATGGATGGAGAGATGCAGAACTTCCACAACTGGCAGAAGCTGAAAGAATATGTGACCACTAAGCCAGCCCTGCAAGAAATATTAAGGGGGGTTCTATAAAAGGAGAAAGACCCCAAGAGTGATCTATAACAGAAATTTACAGGGACAATCTATAAAAACAACGGCTTCACAGGCAACATGATGACAATTAATTCATATCTTTCAATAATCACTCTCAACGTGAATGGCCTAAATGCTCCCATAAAATGGCACAGGGTTGCAGACTGGATAAAAAGACAGGACCCATCCATATACTGTCTACAAGAGACTCATTTTGAACCTAAAGATACATCCAGACTGAAAGCGAAGGGATGGAGATCCATCTTCCATGCCAGCGGACCTCAAAAGAAAGCTAGGGTAGCAATTCTTATATCAGATAAATTAGATTTTAAACTAAAGTCTGTAGTTAGAGACACAGAAGGACACTATATCATTCTTAAAGGGTCTATCCAACAAGAAGATCTAACAATTGTAAATATCTATGCCCCCAACATGGGAGCAGCCATCTACATAAGCCAACTGTTAACCAAAATAGTCACATTGATAACAATACGTTAATTGTAGGAGATCTCAGTACTCCACTCCCAGCAATGGACAGATCATCTAAGCAGAAAATCAACAAAGAAACAAGAGCTTTGAATGATACATTGGACCAGATGGACCTCATAGATATTTACAGAACATTCCACCCTAAAACAACAGAATACTCATTCTTCTCAAGCACATATGGAACTTTCTCCAGAATAGACCACATACTGGGTCACAAATCAGGTCTCAACTGATACCAAAAGATTGAGATTATTCCCTGCATATTCTCAGACCACAATGCTTTAAAACTGGAACTCAATCACAAGAAAAAAATTGGCAGAAATTCAAACACTTGGAAGCTAAAGACCACTCTGCTCAAGAATGTTTGGGTCAACCAGGAAATCAAAGAAGAACTTAAACAATTCATGGAAATCAATGAGAACAAAAACACATCGGTCCAAAACCTATGGGATACTGCAAAGGTGGTCCTAAGGGGGAAATACATAGCCATCCAAGCCTCACTCAAAAAAATAGAAAAATCCCGAATTCACCAACTAACTCTACACCTTAAAGAACTAGAGAAAAAGCAACAAACGATGCCTAAGCCACGCATTAGAAGAGAAATAATTAAAATTAGAGCAGAAATCAATGAATTAGAAACCAGAAACACAGTAGATCAGATCAACGAAACTAGAAGTTGGTTCTTTGAAAGAATTAATAAGATCGATAAACCACCGGCCAGACTTATCTAAAAGAAAAGAGAAAGGACCCAAATTAATAAAATTATGAATGAAAGGGGAGAGATCACGACTAACATCAAGGAAATAGAAACAGTTATTAGAAATTATTATCAACAACTATATGCCAATAAACTGAGCAATCTGGATGAAATGGAGGCCTTCCTGGAAACCTATAAGCTGCCAAGACTGAAACAGGAAGAAATTGACAACCTGAATAGGCCAATAACCAGTAACGAGTTTGAAGCAGTGATCAAAAACCTCCCAAAAAACAAGAATCCAGGGCCTGATGGATTCCCTGGGGAATTCTACCAAACATTCAAAGAAGAAATAATACCTATTCTACTGAAGCTGTTTCAAAAAATAGAAACAGAAGGAAAACTTCCAACCTCATTCTATGAGGCCAGCATTACCTTAATCCCCAAACCAAGCAAAGACCCCATCAAAAAGGAGAATTTCAGACCGAAATCCCTGATGCATATGGATTCCAAAATCCTCAACAAAATCCTAGCTAATAGGATCCAACAATACATTAAAAGGATCATCTACCACGACCAAGGGGGATTTATCCCCGGGATGCAAGGGTGGTTCAACATTCGCAAATCAATGTGATAGAACACATTAATAAGAGGAGGGAGAAGAACCATATGGTCCTCTCAATTGATGCAGAAAAAGCATTCGACAAAATACAACATCCTTTCTTGATTAAAACTCTTCAGAGTATAGGGATAGAGGAAACATTCCTCAAGTTCATGAAATCCATCTATTAAAAACCCACAGCGAATATCAACCTCAATGGGGAAAAGCTGAGAGCCTTTCCCTTAAGATTAGGAACACGTCAAGGATGCCCACTCTCGCCATTATTGTTCAACATAGTACTAGAAGTCTTAGCAACAGCAATCAGACAACAAAAAGAAATAAAAGGTATTCAAATTGGCAAAGAAGAAGTCAAACTTCTCTTTTCGCAGACGACATGATACTTTATGTGGAAAACCCAAAAGACTCCACCCCCAAATTACTAGAACTCATACAGCAATTCAGTAATGTGGCAGGATAAAAAATCAGTGCACAGAAATCAGTTGCTTTCTTATACACTAACAACATAACTGTAGAAAGAGAAATTAGGGAAACGATTCATTTACAATAGCACCAAAAACCATAAGATACCTCGGAATAAACCTAACCAAAGAGGTAAAGGATCTATACTCTAGAAACTACAGAACACTCATGAAAGAATTTGAAGAAGACACAAAAAGATGGGAAAATATTCCATGCACATGGATCGGAAGAATAAACATTGTTAAAATGTCTATGCTATCCAGAGCAATCTACACCTTCAATGCCATCCCGATCAAAATTCCAATGACATTTTTCAAAGTGCTGGAACAAACAATCCGGAAATTTGTATGGAATCAGAAAAGACCCCGAATCGCCAAGGAAATGCTGAAAAAGAAAAACAAAGCTGGGGGTATCACGTTGCCTGATTTCAAGCTTTATTACAAAGCTGTGATCACCAAGACAGCATGGTACTGGCACAAAAACAGACATATAGACCAATGGAACAGAATAGAGAACCCAGATATGGGTTCAACTCAACTCTATGGTCAAATAATCTTTGACAAAGCAGGAAAAAACATGCAATGGAAAAAAGACAGTCTCTTCAATAAATGGTGCTGGGAAAATTGGACAGCCACATGCAGAAGAATGAAACTCGACCATTCTCTAACACCATTCACAAAGATAAACTCAGAGTGGATGAAAGACCTCAATGTGAGACAGGAATCCATCAAAATCCTAGAGGAGAACATAGGCAGTAACCTCTTTGACATCGCCCACAGCAACTTCTTTCAAGATACATCTCCAAAAGCTAGTGAAACAAAAGGAAAAATGAACTTTTGGGACTTCATCAAGATAAAAAGCTTCTGCACAGCAAAGGAAACAGTCAACAAAACAAAGAGGCAACACACAGAATGGGAGAAGATATTTGCAAATGACACTACAGATAAAGGGCTGGTATCCAAGATCTATAAAGAACTTCTCAAATTCAATACCCAAAAAACAAATAATCAAGTCAAAAAGTGGGCAGAAGATATGAAAAGACACTTCTCTGAAGAAGACATACAAATGGCTAACAGACACATGAAAAAATGTTCATCATCATTAGCCATCGGGGAAATCCAAATCAAAACCACATTGAGATACCACCTTAAACCAGTTAGAATGGCAAAAATGGACAGGGAAAGAAACAACAAAGGTTGGAGAGGTTGTGGAGAAAGGGGAACCCTCTTACACTGTTGGTGGGAATGCAAGTTGGTACAGTCACTTTGGAAAACAGTGTGGAGGTGCCTCAAAATTTTAAAAATAGAGCTACCCTATGACCCAGCAATTGCACTCCTGGGTATTTACCCCAAAGACACAGATGTAGTGAAAAGAAGGGCCATATGCACCCCAATGTTCATAGCAGCAATGTCCGCAATAGCCAAACTGTGGAAAGAGCCGAGATGCCCTTCAACAGATGAATGGATAAAGAAGATGTGGTCCATATATACAATGGAATATTACTCAGCCATCAGAAAGGATGAATACCCAACTTTTACATCAACATGGATGGGACTGGAGGAGATTATGCGAAGTGAAATAAGTCAAGCAGAGAAAGTCAATTATCATAAGGTTTCACTTATTTGTGGAACATAAGGAATAGCATGGAGGACATTAGGAGAAGGAAGGGAAAAACGAGGGGGGGAGAATTGGAGGGAGAGATGAACCATGAGAGACTATGGACTCTGAGAAACAGGGTTTTAGAGGGGAGGGGGGAGGGGGGATTTGTTAGCCGGGTGATGGGTATTAAGGAGGGCAGGTATTATATGGAGCGCTGGGTGTTATATGAAAACAATGGATCGTGGATCACCACATCAAAAACCAATGATGGGGGCGCCTGGGTGGCTCAGTCGTTAAGCATCTGCCTTCGGCTCAGGTCATGGTCCCAGGGTCCTGGGATCGAGCCCCACATCGGGCTCCCTGCTCAGCGGGAAGCCTGCTTCTCTCTCTCCCACTCCCCCTGATTGTGTTCCCTCTCTCACTGTGTCTCTGTCAAATAAATAAATAAAATCTTAAAAAAAAAAAAAACCAATGATGTATTGTATGGTGATTAACATTACATAATAAAATTTTAAAAAAAAATTAAATTAAATTAAATTTTAAAAAAAGAATGCCAAGAATGCACAAGGGGAAAAGGATAGTCTCTTCAATAAACAATGTTGGGAAAACTGGATAACCACATGCAAAAGAATAAATCTGGACCCCTACCTTACACCACTTACAAAAATTAACTAAATATGGTTTAAAGATTCAGATGTAAGAACTGAGACCTTAAATCCCCTAGAAGATAACATAGGGAATATGCTTCTTGACATTGCCCTTGGCAAAGATTTTTTGGATTTGACTTCAAAAGCAAAAACAACAAGAGCAAATATAAATGAGTGGGAATATATTAAACTAGACAGCTTCTGCACAGCAAAGGAAACTATACACAAAATGAAAAGGCAACCTATAGAATGGGAGAAAATATTTGCTAACCATATATTTGATAAGGGGTTATTATCTAAAATGTATAGGAAACTCATTCAACTCAATAGCAATAATAATAATAATAATAATAATAATAATAATAATAATAACAATAATCTGATTTTAAAATAGGGGAAAGGACCTGAATAGATATTTTCCAAAGAAGACATACAAATGTCCAACAGGTACGTGAAAAGGTACTCAGGATCACTAATCATCAGGGAAATGCAAATCAAAACCACAGTGAGATATCACCTTGCACCAGTTAGAATGGCTATCATCACAAAAACAAGAGAACAAGTGTTGACAAGGATATGGAGAAAAGGGAACCCTTTTGCATTGTCGGTAGGAATGTAAATTGATGTAGCCACTATGGAAAACAATATGAGATTCCTCAGGAAATTAAAAATGGAACTACCATATGATCCAGCAATCCCACTGCTGCATATGTATCCAAAGGAAATAAAATCAGTATTTCAAAGAGATAACTACTCTCATGTTTATTGCAGCATTATACACAATTGCCAAGATATGAAATACTACACAACTGTCCATCAATGGATGAATGGATAAATAGTATGTGGTATATACTTATAACCATAGAATATTATTCAGTCGTAAAAAAAGAAGAAAATTCTGCCATTTGTGACAACATGGATGAATCTGGAGGGGCATTATCAGTGAAATAAGCCAGATAAAGATTAACACTGTATAGTATCACTTATATGTGTAATCTTAAAATTTAAAAAATGTTCAACTCACAGAATCAGAGAATAAAATGGTGGTTTCCAGGGGCCTGGAAGCGGGGAAAATGGGGAGATGTTGATCAAAGGGTACAAACATTCAGTTATAAAATAAGTTCTGAGGATCCAGTATGCAGCATGGTGACTCTAGTTAATAATACTGTATTGTTAGATTTGAAATTTGCTAAGTAAACATCCTCACACATGCACCCAAAAAAGACAACTACGTGAGGTGAAGGATGTGTTAATTAACTTGATTGTGGTAATGATTTCCCAATGTATACGTATTTCAACACATCACATTGTACATTTTAAATCAAACAATTTTGTTAATTAGACTTCAATAAAGCTGACAAAAATTAAAATAAAATAATACAAAACAATATAATGAAAAGGTAAGTGCAAAATTATAATCGACATCAAATTTTAATTCAAATTTCTTTGAAATTAAACTAAAATCTTTAATTATAAAAATTCAATAAATCTCATTAAATATTTTTACAAAACTAAATCTATTTGTAATTAAGCATTCTAGGTCTACACAGTTACCAGTGTAAAGAATCTGTATCATACTTCACATATATTCAACTAGACACATGTATATATAGCTGTAAAGTGTTATGCATTTAAGGATAAGATAAACTGTCTTATTATTGTATTATAAATTATAAATTAAAATTATATTGTATTTTATAAATTCCTTAGCCACCATGTGCAGTTATTTCAAATCCCATGCTAATTTATGAGTACTTCCAGACCATGAAAGGGTATATGAAGACAATCAAGGAAATGGATGTTCAACAATATTGGGAAATAATATTTTATTATGCAAGAATTAGGATGGTTTTCATGTTATTTTGAATGGAGAGATTTGACAAGTTAACATATTGGTGGTTTCTCTTACCAACATATTTTCACATCTCAAATCCTCTCTGCACTCCAAAGCAGTGGTCTTCTCCAGTGTTAGCACTGGTATAACCCATAAATCTTGGCAGCATTTGGAGAGGTAACATCACCTTTTGTTTTGAGGAATTGAGGCAAGATATGTGAAGAAGCATTTTCCAGAACCAGAATAGAGTTGACCATAAGATCAGATGTTGGGGTTACATGTGTACTCACTCTGTCAGTGCTGAGCACCAGATTCCAGGGACAGAGGCACCCATGGGTTGTTTGTTTGCCCCAGGTTGGTTGAAGGAGGTTCCTCACCTATTCATCTCATCTACTAAGTGTCTTGTGCTATCCTCCTTTCGGTCACTAAGCCCCACTGCCCTTCTTTCTGTTGCCCTAAGTGCCAAAATCTTTCCTGTCTTAGACTTCACATCTCTGCTTGGAAGTTCTTCAAATGGCTACCTCCTCATTCTGCAGGTCTCAACTTAAATGTCCCTTTCTCAGGCAAGGAAGCCCTGATGTTTCTAAATAAACTCCTCCACCCCGATCACCTATGTTTCATCACTGCACCATTTTCTACATAGTTTCAGAATTTTCACTCTATATATTCAGGGCTTTTTCTTTATTATCTATGTCCCATTTCGAGTATAAGAGCCACGAGGAAGGACCACAAAGCACTCCGATTAGCACACAATATGCACTCCATTACTGTTAGTGGGAGGCAAAGAGGGGGAAAGACTGGAAAATTCTCCATAGGTAAGAGTTATAAACAGATCAATTCTCCATTTAAAAATACTTGTAGAAATGACTGTTCATTAGTTTGCCACATTTTAGTGTTGTGGAAAACTAAAAGAAGAAAATGTAAGCAATAATGGAGCATTTAAATTATGTTGTTCTCATACTGGACTTAACATCGAAGAGCTAAGCTCCTTACCCTCTACAGTATCTTAGCCAGATGTCTAAGCATTCAATTAACCTGGGTCTCCATTCGGATGCATCCAGGAAACATTCTGCTTGGTGACTGGGCTATTACACAGATAAATTAGCGAAGGCATGAGTGCTTGTGGGGATCTAACAGCCCTTAGTAAGCCCTGCTAAATTTAGCCACTTCCAAACATCCCTTAGATGCTGTCTCTTGAGGGTCCCTTTAAGACTCTCTACACATATCTCAAACTTCTCCAATAACTCTAGGGCTAATTTTCTCCAGAAAAAAGGAAAAAACTCAAATTTCTTAGCAATTACTTTGGAACTCATGCTTTTATCATTATTCATATTTTACAAACATGATATCCTTATCCCAAGGTATTCTTCACTTAGCTCATATACAGTGCTCAGTAAATGTCACCTATTATTTTATTATTACCTCTGATAAATACTAAGGGAATTTTGTCCAGTAATTATACACACACACACACACACATGCACACATGTTTATTTATTATCTATATTTTAAAATAAAAATAAGGTTTAAAGTTCTTAATAAACTTGCCCATATCAAGGTTAAAATTAAACTCACATGTCCTGGTATTCCTTTTTTAATGTTCTTGTTACTACAGACAATAACTGTACCTACTTAATCTAAAATATTTCCACTTACTTTAGTGCCTCCAGAGTTTGTTTGATTAAAAATTATTTCAAAAATGCTTACTGAGAAAAATGAAGTATATTGCAGGAAACTTCACTTAATTTAGATCACTTCTCTTGCTGGATTAAAATGATCTCTTTTACATTTAACACTCACAATGTATGTGTGCACACATATACATTCTTTTTTAAAAACTTTACATCCTTGGGAAGCCCTGAACTGTTTGCATTCTCTACAGAGCAACTGAAGCTAGGGTACAGGATTAACAAAGACCATGGCAAATAAAATTAAAGTATCTCTGAGAATGAAACAATGAGCAAATACATTTCTGCTTTACAAAGTTCAATTTCCATACAACTTCCTAGGCATACGTAAAGGAGCTATGAGTAAAATGAGCTGGAAGAAGCTATAGAGATAACCAACCCCAACTCTCATTTCTCAAATGAGAAACTGAAGGCCAAGTGAAAAAAACTATAATAGCTCTTTTGAGATATAAATTGCATACCAAAAAAAAATCACTCAACGGGTACAATTCAGTGGTTTTTAGAATATTGACAGATTTATAGACATCACCACTCATTTTAGAATATCTCTACCACCCCAAAAAGATCACCCCATATAATTATGCCCCATTAGTCATATCATCACACCATATTCATTAGCTCTAATTCCCCCATTGACTCTCACCTCTCAGCCCCTGATTGTGCGGTTTCTGTATTTCTGCCTCTATGGATGTGTCTATTCTGAGCATTTATATAAATAAAATCATACAATATATGATGATTTGTAACTGGCTTCCTTCACTTAGCAGAATGTTTTCCAATATCATCCATATTGCGCATGAATCTGTACTTCATCCCCCCATTGCCAAATAATATTCCATTGTATGGATATTCCATATTTTCTTTATCCACTCTTCCCGATTAATAATGCGAGTATGAAAATTTGTGTACAGCCTTTTGTGTGGAAATATGTTTTCATTTTCTTGTTTATTTAACTGACATTAGCATTTCTGGTTCATATGGTAATTCTGTGTTTAACATTTTGAGAAATTGCCAAACTGTTCTCCCAAATGGCTGCTCCATTTCCCAATTCCATCAGCAGTGAACGAGGGTTCCAGTTTCTCCACACCCACTGATACTTGTTATTATGTCTTTTTTATGTTTTAGCCATCCTAGTTAATGTAAAATTGTATCTTATTGTGTTTTTCCTTTGCATTTCCTTAATTACTAATGATATTGAACATCACCTCATGTGCTTTATTGGCTGTTGTGTATCTTCTTTCAAGAAACAGCTATTCAAATACTTTGCCCAGTTTTAATCAGGTTGTTTTTTATTGTTGACATATTCTAGATACTAGACCCTTGTCAGACATAGAATTTGAAGATATATTTCTCCCATTCTTTGAGAAGTCTTTTCATTTTCTTGGTGGTGCACTTCATTTCTTGAAGTGCAAAAGTTGTTAACTTTGATGAAGAACAATTCATTTTTTCCTCTTGTCACTTTGTGTTTGGTGTTGTAAGAATCCATTCCCTAACCCAAGACCATGAAGATTTAGTCCCATGTTTTATTCTAAGAGCTTATAGTTTTCACATTTACATTTATGTCAATGATCCATTTTGCATTAATTTTTATTTGAAACAGAGGTCTAACTTCATTCATTTCCATGTGGACATACAGTTATTCCATACCATTTGTTGAAAAGACTGTTTTATCCACATTTAATTGTCATGGCACCCTTGTCAATTCATTTGATCATTAATACAAGTTTATTTCTACACTCTCAATACTATTCCATTGATATGTATGTCATGTCTATCCTTATGCCATTACCGCACAATCTTGATAACAACATATTTGTATTAAGTTTTGAAATTAAGAAGTGTGAGTCCTCCAACTTTGTTTTTCTGTTTCAAGATTGTTTATTCTGGGTGTCTTGCATTTCTATATGAATATTAGCATCAGCTGGTCAATTTTTGCAAAAAGGCAGCTAGAACTTGAATAGGGATTTATTTGATCTATGGACCAATTTGAGAAGTATTGCTATCTTAACAATATTAAATGTTCCAACCCATGAACATGATGTGCCCTTCCATTTATTTCTTCTTTAATGTCTTTCAACATGGTTCCAGTGTGCTATCGACTAAATGTTTGTCTCCCCCCAAAATTCATATGTTGAAGCCTCATTTCCAATATGATAGAATTTGGGAGACAATTAGGTCATAAAGCTGAAGCTCCCTTTTATTCCTAATTTGTTGGCTGTTTCTAACAAGAAAAGGTGTTGAATTTGTCAATTATTTTCTCTGCATATATTGAGATGGTCATGTGGTATTTGTCCTTTATTCTAGTAATACAGAGTGTGACATCAGTAGATTTTGGATGTGAAAACAACCTTGCATTCTTGGGTGAATTCCCACTTGCTCATAGTGTATAGTCCTTTTATAAGTTCCTGGGTTAAATTTGCTAATATTTTCTTGAGGATTTTTACATCTCTCTTCATAAAGGATATTAGTCTATGGTTTTCTTGTGATGGTTTTGTTTGGTTTTGGTATAAGAGTAATACAGGCTTCATAAAATGAACTAGAAGTACTCCTTCCTCTTTTAGTTCTTGAAAATATTTGTCAAGAGTGTTTACTAATTGTTTTTTAAATGTGTGGGAGAATTCACCACTATCTGAGGCTATTTGTGACTGGGGTATAACTATGAGAATTTTCTTAAATTACTACTTCAATCTCTTTATTTGTTTAGGTCTACTCAGATTTTCTAATTCTTCTTGAGTCAGTGTTGGCTGTTTGTGTCTTTCTAGGAATTTGACCATTTCATCTACATTACCTACTATATGCATAGTCTTCCCTCATAATTCTTTTTATTTCTGTAATTTCAGAAGTACTGACCCCTCCTTCATTCCAAACTTTAGTAATTTGAATCTTCTCCCCTTTTTTCTTTTTTTTTTTTTAAAGATTTTATTTATTTATTTGAGAGAGAGAAAATGAGAGAGAGAACACATGAGAGGGGATAGGGTCAGAGGATGAAGCAGACTCCCTGCTGAGGAGGGAGCCTGATGCGGGACTCAATCCCGGGACTCCAGGATCATGACCTGAGCCGAAGGCAGTCGCTTAAGCAACTGAGCCACCCAGGCGCCTTCTCCCCTTTTTTCTTGGTCAGTCTACTAAAGGTTTGTCAATATTGTTGATCTTTCTGAAGAACCAACTTTCAATTTTGTTTTACTTTTTTTTTGTTTTTGTATTCTGTTTCATTTATTTCTGCTCTAATATTTATTCTTCCTTTTTTCTGTTTACTTTGGATTTAGTTTGCTCTTTTCTATCTTTTAAGGTGGAGAATTAGGTTATTCATTTGAGATCTCTATTCTTTTCAAAATACAAGCATTTACAACTCCAAATATCCCTCTAATCATGGCTGTAGCTACAGCCCTTAAGTGTTGCTATCTTAAGTTTGCACTTTCATTTACTTCATTTTCTAATTCTCATTGTGATTTTTTTCTTTGACCCATTGTTTTTTAGTTGTGTTTTGCTTAATTTCCACATATTTCTGAATTTCCCAAATTTCCTTTTGTTATTGATTTCAAATTCCATTCCAGGGAGTTAATACTTTGTATTATTTGAATTACTTTATTGAAAGTATTGAAATATCCAACTATTATTATTAAAATATCTATTTCTCCCTTCAATTTTATCAATTTTTATTCATGCATTTTGGGATTCAGTTGTTAGGTGCATATAGGTTTATAATTATCATGTGTTCGTGATGGATTAAATCTTTCATCATTTGTAAAACTCCTGCTTTGTTTCTAGCAAAAATTTGTCTTAAAGTCTATTCTGATATTAGTATAGCCATTTCACCCATCTTGTGGTTGTTGCTTGCATACTATATCTTTTCTATTCTTTTCCTTTTAACTTGTCTCTTTAAATCAAAAGTGGGCCTCTTATAGATATTATATAGTTGCATGTGTTTTTTTCATTCATTCTGCAATCTCTGCCTTTTGATTGGAGTGTTTAATCCATTTCCATTTAATATAAGTATTGATAGGATAGGATTTACCAATGCCATTTTACCTTTTGTTTTCTGTCTCAGATCTTTTTGTTCCTCTTTCTTCAATTACTGCCTTTTGTGTTGTTATTAAACCAAAATTCTCTAGTGTGCCATTTTAAATCTTCCATTGTTTCTTTTATAATTTTTTGTAGCTCTTTTCTTAGTAGTTACCCTGGGGATTACAGTTAACATCTTAAAATAAATGACTTGCTTTAATACCATAACAATTCCAGTAGTATGCAAAAAAAAAGTGCTTCTAGAGCTCTTTGTGCTTCATGCAAATTACATCTCTATTATAAGCCCATCAATACAGTTTATTAAAAATTATTTGATCTAACTGGTTTTTAAGTCAGATAGGAGGAGAAAAGAGCTACAAATAAAAATATAGTTATGTTTTCACTGATGTAGTAACCTTTATGATTTTTTTGTATGAATTTGAATTATAGCTTAGTGTCCTTTGATTTCATCCTGAAAAAAAAAATCTCTTTAGTATATCTGGTAGAGCAGGTCTGCTAGTAGTGAACACTCTGATCTGGGAATATCTTAATTTCTGCATTTGGGGAGGATAGTTTTGCTGGCTATAGAACTATTGATTGACAATCTTTTCACACTTTGAATATGTCATCCACTGCCCTCTGGTCTCCATAGTATCAGATGAGAAATTGGCTATTAATCTTATTGAGAATCCCTTGTATGTGATGTTTCTTTTTTTCCTGCTTTTAAGATTCCTTGTGGCTTTTATCATTTTGAGTATGTGTCTAGGTGTGGATCACTTTGAGTTCATCTTATTTGGAGTTTGTTGAACTTGTCTGATGTGTTTATTGTTTTCAGAAAATTTTGGAAGTTGTCAGTCATTATTGCTTTCACTATTTTTTCTGTTCCTTTTTCCTACTCTTGTCATTTTAGAACTCCCATTATGTATATGTTGGTACACTTGATGGTATCCAGTGGGTCTTTTGGGCTCTGTTTATCTTCTTTCATTTTTTTTCCCCTTTCTGTTTCTAAGACTAGATAATTTAGATAATTTCCATTGACCTGTCTTCAAGTTTACTTACTCTTTATTCTGCCAGCTCAAAAACACTCTTCCGCCCCTCTGGTTGTTTTTTATTTCCATTTTTGTACTATTCAACTCTAGAAATTCTATCTAGTTCTTTTTAGTAATTTATATCTCTTTACTGATATTCCCTATTTGGTAAGACATCATTCTCACACTGTCCTTAATTCTTTAGGCATTGTTTGAACAATTCTTTAGTTCTTCAAACATATTTATAATAGCCAATTTAAAATATTTATTTAGTAAGTCCAACATCTGAGCTTCTTTATGGATAATTTCTATTGATTGTTTTTTATTTCTTCTGCATGGGCCATACTTTCTTGTTTCTTTGCATCTCTCTCTCTCTCTCTTTCAATCTCTCCCTCTCCTCCCTCTTTTTGAAAACTGAACATTTAACATAATATAGTGTGCCAATACTGAAAACCAGAAAATCTCCCCCAGTTTAGTTGTTTTTGCTATTTATTCAGTGATTTTCTTGAAATATTTGTTTAAAGTCTGCATTTTTTGTTTTGTAATGCCAGTTAAGTCTCTGTTCAGATAGCTAATTGTTAGGTAGCTAATGATTAAAAAGTTATTTCCTTAAATGCCTTGAACCATAAGTCTTCCACCCTTTGCTCAGTGTGTGTGTGTGTGTGTGTCTTGGGCCTTCAAAACTCTGGCAGTTTACTACTCTGCTGTAGCTTTCATTTCCTGTTTTTCAGTAGCTCAAGGTCAGCCATAGATAAAAGATTGAGGCTTTCTCAATTTTTTTCTGCACATGTGCATAACCTTCTACATCCCTTGGAATATGTCAGCATTTTTCAAAGCTTTCTACAGACATCTCATTTCTCATATTTTCCTTTTAAGTTTTTGTGGCCATCTTCGTGTTTGTCCCAACTACTATCATTGCATAGGGCAGCTGTGATAGTAAATGACTGCTGCTAATTGTTTTCAACCAATGCCCTAAGGATAAGGCTTTCTTCACAGAGGTAGCTCTGAATCAAATAAAATAAAGATTAGACTAGACATGTGAATAGGACTTTCAGGGGAGGGTGTTTCCAGATAAGTCAAATAGTAACAATTTTCTAGGGACTGGTCTATTTTAAGGATTTTCAAACCTATTTTTCCCTCTTAATGATTTGTAGGCAGCTTGTTTTCACAATTACCATGGCTGTGAGGCTGTTAGTTTTCAAGGCTACTGTGGAGAGAAGGAAAAGAAGGAAATAAAGCAAGTAAAACATTACAAACATTAAACATTACAAAGCTACATCCTTACTGAAATTTAGCCACTTTTCTTACATAAATGTTCCTTAGATTTTTGTAAGGTTTTGGTTAATTTCCAGAATCCTGAGGGAAAAAAATTGCCAATGTTCTTATTGTTTATAATGGATAAATGGATTTTTGGAAGTCTTTATTCTGCCATTCCAAAAGTGCTTCCTCTGGCCAAGAGAATTTAACTGACTTCAAGGTACATAGCAAGTTGATAATTGAGTCTTTATAAGAATCCAAGTTTGATGTCAAATTCAGTGGCCTTTCTGCTATATTAGGAACAAATTATAAGAAGTTAACTTTCTTACATTCAAGTTCAAATATAAGTGCAAATTCTGGGAAAAAGAGAACTTGTGGAAAAACTCATGATGCCAGTAAAAGCCAAGTTCTAAATTTTTAGATAATGATGCTAATACAGGACTGGAAGAGCTTTCTCAGCATCCGAAATGAGCCATGAAAAATTTAAAGCTGGCTTCAACTTTTCATGAGTGCATATGTGCGCAAACACATGATAACTTAAAAACATGTCCAGCAACCACCATTCTATATCTTATAAATCAGGTGAAAACAGAATGAAAAAGAATGCACATCACCGGCAAACAGATAAATTGTGACTGCACATGTCCTAGTTGAGTCACATCAAAGTTCAATTTAACATTATATCTTTCATTCACTTTACAAATAATGGTTTATTATATGCCTAACAGTTCACATCTGAAGAAATGCCATCCTCCTGAGAATTTGTCCTTGAGGCCCAGAAGCAGCTATAGACCCCTAGTCAACCTTACGTCCACTCTAATGAAACTGGTTCAATAGTTACCATTTCTCCAAAACATAGCTTTGGCAACAGAAAAGCCTGATATTTTTAAAGTTCTCTGCTAGCTTTGGGCTCCTGCTGCCTACCTTGACTCTCAATCCAACTCACAAAATGCAGTTATGTATCTAAATTACCATTTACCTAATTTGCTATCTCTGGGTTTGTTACTGAGCAGACTTTATCCTGTTTAGGGTATTTGATATTTGGTGCTTACTTCACAGATCTCAATCCTATTCTCTGGGTAGTCTTAAACACCTGTGTGTGAAAACTTTGTCCTTCTCCTCTCTGGCTATTCAAGAATTACATGGCTTTAATAATCTGATGTTCTATTTCTTCAATTGTGTCTCCCTTTTCCTGTGATACACACTTTAACACCTAATAAAAACTTTGTACTAAAAAAAACTTAGAACAACCATACATTCATTCTGTCAACAAGTTTTAAGTGACTAGCTATTATCGAGGTGACAAAGGAAGACAGATTCTATGCCTTTGTGGAGCTAATATCACAAAAGAGAAAACAGAGGCTCCAAAAACACTGGCTTTGATGGAGAGGGACCAGCACAGGGTCCCAGATGTCCTGATTCCTACTCTGAAGGTTTTTTCCTTTGGTTGTTCCCTCATGGCAGACTGACTTTCCCCCCCTTTGGTCCCTGAATCTACATGCCAGGGATCTCTGTATGATCCTCTCTTCTTGTCTCTTGACCAGGATGTGGTAGGCCTCCAGCAGGCTCTCAGATGCAAACTACTCATTTAATATAAAATTAAGCTGGTTACACCACATTTCTAAACCAGACAAAACATTCATATCTTCAGTGAGATGGATATTTTCATGGCAAAAATAAAGTGGAGGTAATGAAATTGTTAAAGATAGAAGAAATACTTCCAGGTGCCTTTGTGCTGGCTCTTAATGGCAGATGGGGCCATTTACGCTGCTCTCAGACAGAGGGTGGCCTCTCATATGCAAGACATAAAAATGTTTCTAAACACTACAGCACACCACATCATTCCCCAATAAAGGGAAGTGCCTGCTCCCCAGAGGCCTTCACAGAGCCATGGATGGTGGCAGCAGCAACAACAGTATCTGGGATACTAAAGAGAATGACACACACGTGATAGCATGCTACTATCAGTCTCATCTCTGGAAGCCAAAAACAACACCAGAACAGAAAAGTGTTCTAAAACCATGGGCTTGCATTTGGGTTTTCAAAAATATGTCTAAAATAAAAAAATATGTCTAGCCAAATCCATCAAGTGACACAAGGAACACTGCTCCTGATAAATCTCAATACCACAGAGAATGTTAAGGGAAAGTTTTAAAACAAAATCTCCCCATAGCAGTACAATTTGACAAATTTTAGTAAACACAGACTACATTAATCCATTCTTTTACGAACAGTCACTGAATTAGGAGAGTTATAAACAATATACTTTCCTAACTACACTAGAAACTCCTAATCTAATGGGAAAATAAACCTATAGGTAATGAATAATGACATGATCTACTTCATCTAGTGTAATTCTTTTTTTGTGTGTGTCTTTTTTTTAATTATGTTCAGTTAGCCAAGTACATCATTAGTTTTTGATGTAGTGTTCAATGATTCATTAGTTGTGTATAACACCCAGTGCTCATCACAACACATGCCCTCCTTAAACCCCATCCCCCCACCCCCTCCCTTCTGTAACCCTCAGTTTGTTTCCTGGAGTCCAGAGTCTCTCATGATTTGTCTCCCTTTCTGATTTCTTCCCATTCAATTTTCCCTCTTCCCCTATGGTTCTCCATGCTATTCCTAATATTCTACATATTAGTGAAACCATATGAAATTGTCTTTCTCTGCTTGACTTATTTCACTTAGCATAATCCCCTCCAGTTCCATACATGTCAATGTAAAAGGTGGGTATTCATCCTTTTGATGGCTAAGTAATATTCCATTGTATATACAAACCACATCTTCTTTATTCATCCTCTACAACAAGGCCTGTGGTGGGGATATATGCCAAGTGCCCTGAGACATCGAGGCCTCAGAATCTGTCCTTCAGATGCCAAAGACCCCTAAATTATCACTGGGGACAGTTAAGGAAAGAAGGATCCTGCAAATATGTCACTTGTCACAAGGTCAGTCATGGAGTATAGAAGGGCAAGGAGAGAGAGAGAGAGAGAGAACCACACCCCCCAGAGCTAGACAGTGACACTTGTCAGAAACTGGAAAAACAGTTATGGAGGTGAGCAGTGGAAGGTTAACAAAATTAGCTCAAGAGGGAGGTCACAAGACATCAACGGGATGGGTGTAAACATTCTAGATGCCTCAGGGTTCCATCTCTTCATGTGTCCCACACTCTTTTTCCTGGCTAAATGGAACCAGCTGACACCTGCTTTTCTGGAGGATATCATGTGGTGTCAAGAGAACCTAATGGGTTTATCAGGATCAGATTTTCTTTTTAAGGAAGAAAATTCTGGGGGCACCTGGTGGCTCAATCAGTTGAGTGCCTGACTCTTGGTTTCAGCTCAGGTCATGATCTCAGGGGTTGTGGGATGGAGCCCAGAGTCAGGCTCCATGCTCTACTGTTTGAAGATTCTCTCCCTCTGCCCCTCCCCACACACTCTCTCTCTCTCTCTCTCTCAAATAAATAAATAAATAAATCTTTTTTAAAAAGAAGAAGAAGAAAGAAAATCCTGGTAGCAACTAAGAGGGGGCGTGCAGATGGGAGATCAGGAGTACAGGTAGCCTTGGCAGATCTGGGCAGACCCCAGCAGAGCAGCTGCTGTCAGTTCAACCAACTGTGGCAGAAAAGAAAAATGGTAGATGCCACATGCTAAAAATCATCAGCACTGAGCCCCCCAGAACTCTCTGGGAGGAATTATCTGAGAACATGGAAAGTAGGAAGCTAAGGAATTCAGCTTTGTGACTGATCTTATTTAACCTCAGGCTGAGGTGACCTAGTAAGAGTCTAAGGAGAAACCTCTGGGGTTGGAGTGGAGGATGGGCAGGAGGGAGAAGGGCTAAAGAAAAAGAGGTTGTGACATGCTGGGTGGCTGTCATGAGACAGAAAGGGACCAAGTAAGTGAAGTTAGATCAGAGTGATGATTTTGCCATAGAACCAAGAGGATTGGGGAACCACAAGAGTGACTGGAAGGGTTCCAGTGCAAAAGACTGAGGGGACACCGACCCTGTTAACAGAGATAGAAAACCAAGAAGTTAGACACTGCCTTTATTGCATGCTAATGCTCTGCTATGGTTCTAGGTAATTACATAGATCTACTCTAACCCTTAAACAACATGACAATGCTCTAAAATTTCTAAGACAAGATGTGGGACTGGAATATTGAGAGAATGGGCTTAGACTAAAGAGAATAAGAAATAGTAGGATGATAAATTCAGTTGTTGAGATATGCAACCTGGCATATTTGGAAGAAGCCATAGCTAACATTTGACTGTTCACTATGTGTCAGACATTTTGCTAGCCCTTTCATGTATATTTTCTTATTTAATCCTCACAAGAGTAAGGTAAGACTTCTGTTACCTTTTTTTTTTTTTCTCATATTCAAGTTCAGGGCTGGTAAGGGATGAATTGGGATTTAAGCCCTCACCTCTAGCTCTAGGAAACACCACCTCACCCTCAGCCCTTCACACAATTTACCCCCTTGGCCCCAAAACCCCCTGGGAGAAGAGAGCCCATCCTGAATTAAGCCCCTGTTAAGACCTGTGGAGGGGTCTTCCTGCATGATGCTAACCTTGTGCCTGGAGGGATATAGAGGAGGGCAGAGAGGCTAAGTGAGTAAACTAGACACCCAAAAGGTGGAACAGTGGCCAGGTCCTTCCATGCTCACCCTTCAGAGTTTGTTCCTGCGTTCCCATCACAAGAAACAAGAAGGGCAACAGGGTCTACATTTTGAATCGGCACTCCTCATGGAGGTCAGATATAACCAGATTACTTTGCTCTAGTTTTACAGTGAGTTATTTTTATTTACCATTTATCAAGTTAAACTTTCTGCTAAGAAAGAGTGTCTCTTGACACTTTTATATTGAAAGTCCTTGCAATAAGCTCATATGAATTAAGCCATTTTCAGGTCCTGTTCATTTGTTTTTACTAGTTATTTCAGGTTGTTCCACTGAACTGAATCTTTATATATAACATATGAAAAGGTGGTTTGTAGTTACCTTTGGCAAGTCCTTTTCTTCTTCAATGAAACACTCATGTAAAGTAGCATTACTCCTGGAATTAGTATTCAGATAAATGTAAAATGGTATATAAAATGATGGTAACTATGTAGAAGATAATTTGAAAACACCATCAAATATTCACTGTCAGTGTAATTTTAATACAGCACTTTGAAATGAATGTCTTCTTTAATCCACTGTGGTATAACTTACAGGAAAGTTATTTAAGATCTCTGCAATTTTAATTATTTCATGGTAATTGAAACAACAGGATTCTTTCATTTCATAATATTCAGAACTTTAAGTGAGTTTTCAAACTGTGGTCCATGTCCTACCTAACTGCTACTTTGTTTCAGAAGAATATCAGGGGGCAACTGGGTGGCTCAGTCACTTAAGTGTCTGCCTTTGGCTCAGGTCATGATCCCAGGGTCCTGGGATCAAGCCCCACATTGGGATCCCTGCTCAATGGGGAATCTGCTTCTCCCTCTCCCCCTGTTTGTGTTCCTTCTCTCACTGTGTCTCTGTCAAATAAATAAATAAAATCTTTAAAAGAAAGAAAAAGAAGAAGAATATCAGAATTCTTCTCCCTACTTAACTGCAATAATGTTGAACCTCTTTAGAGGAAAAAGGAGCTTAATTTCCAATGGTATTCACTAGTTAATTAATAAAAATGACATTTTTAAAGGATATTCTTTATTACTTTCCATCATCAATGTTACGTTTTCTAAATTATCCAGGGTGGGAAGATTAAAATGTTAAGAACTTTAGGTTGATTAGACATTTAAAAGAACCATGTGAACCTTCTGCCTATGTACGTTCACAAAAAGTTTTAAAAAAATAAATTAGAAGTCTGTGGATTGGGAGAAGGAGCAAGATGGCAGAGGAGTAGGAGCCCTAAATGTCATCTGGTCCCAGGAATTCAGCTAGATAGGGATCAAACCATTCTGAACACCTACAAACTCAACAAGAGATTGAAGAAAAGAATAGCAGCAACTCTCTGAACAGAAAAGCGACCACTTTCTGGAAGGTAGGATGTGCAGAGAAGTAAATCCAAGGCAATATTCAGGAAGATAGACAGCGGGGTAGGGGACCTCTGTCTGCCGCTATGGGCAAGTGATAGAGCCACGGAGCACAAAGTCAGAACTTTTAGAAGTCAGCTCCACTGAGGGACATTGCTCCAGTGGCTAAGCAGGGGGTGGAACCCTCGCTGGGACAGTGTGGTCTCAGAACCCTCGGGGTCACAGAAAGACTGGGGGTGCCTGAGTGTGGCAGAGCTCCCAGGTATCAGAGCAGGGAAGCTGGCTGCAGAGATGGAGCCAAGGAGTGGGCTCTCAGCTCAGGGTTGCCATAAACCATGATCCGTGGCACAGTTGGGCCACTGATCTTCCAGCAGGGACCCAACAAGTGGCAGATCTGGGGAGAATCCCCTTTCTTCCCCAGGAGGAGCAGTGTCAGAGCACATGGCAGGGATCTGCCAGGTTTGGAGACTCCACACGGTGTCAGGTGCCAGAGATAGAAATGCTAGGTCACAGGCCAGGTGAGCACGGAGAGCAGCTGGAGACTGGGTAGACAGGAGTGATTGCTTTCCTCTGGGGGCACACTGAGGAGTAGGGCCCCCTGAGTTCCCAGCTCCTCTGAGGCAGAGATTGGGAGGCCACCATTTTCTTTCACGTCCTCAAAGCTGTACGGAAAGCTTGCAGGGAACAAAAGCTACAAGAGCAAACCTGAGCAGATTACTCAGCCTGGCCCCTGGCTTCGGCAGTGCAAATCTGCCTGGGGCAAAGACATTTGAGAATCACTGCAACAGGCCCCTCCCCCAGAAGATCAGTAAGAACAGCCAGTCAAGACAAAGTTTACCAATCAATGAGAACGGCAGAACTCCAGCTAGAGGAATACTGCACATAGAATTCATGTTTTTTTTCCCCATGATTCTTCAGTTTTTCAAAGTTAATTTTTTAAATTTGCTTTTTTTTCTTTATCTATTTTGTTTGAATTTTTCTTTTTCCCTTTTTCAACCAACATCTTATCAATCCCTTCTTTTAAAAATCTTTTTTATTTTTCATTTTTACAGACATATTCTATCTCTTCATAGTAGTTAACCTTACTTTTTGTATATACGTAAGTTGTTCTCTCTTTAAAATTTTGGGATACAGTTTCTTCTAACAGACCAAAATATACCCTAAATCTCTAGTGTATGGCTTTGTTCTAGTTTCTTGCCTGATCACATTCTCTCCCTTTTTTTAAAATTTTTCTTCTTTCTTTTTTCAACCAACTTCTTATCTTATCCATTCCTTTTATAAAATCTTTTATAATTTTCATCTTTACATTCATATTCCATCCCTTCATCATATTTATTCTTATTTTTGTATATATATAAGTTTTTCTTTCTTTAAAATTTTGGGAGGCAGTTTCTTCTAACAAACCAAAATGCACCCAAAATCTAGTGTGTGGCACGGATCTGTTCACCAACCTGTTCATATTCTGTTGTTTTTTTTCCTTTTCTTTTCCGTTCTTTTCCCCCTGATTTCAGGTCTCTCCTGATTTGTTTAGTATATATTTGTCTGGGGTCATTGTTATCCTGTTAGCATTTTGTCCTCTAATTCATCTATTCTCCTCTGGACAAAATGACAAGATGTAAAAACTCACCTCAAAAAAAAGAACAAGAGGCAGTACCGACTGCCAGGGACCTAATGAATATGGACATTAGTTAGATGTCAGAACTAGAGTTCAGAATAACGATTATAAAGATACTAGCTGGGCTTGAAAAAAGCAGGGATGATACTAGAGAAACCTTTCTGGAGAAATAAAAAAACTAAAATCTAACCAAGTCAAAATCAAAAAGGCTATTAATGAGGTGCAATCAAAAATGGACACTCTGCTAGGATAAATGAGGCAGAAGAGAGAATTAGTGATATAGAAGACCAAATGATGGAAAATCAAGAAGCTGAGAAAAAGAGAGATAAAGAACTACTGGATCACGAGGGCAGAATTCGAGAGATAAGTGATACCATAAGATGAAACAATATTAGAATAATTGGGATCCCAGTAAAAGATGAAAGAGAGAGATGAGCAGAAGGTATATTGGAGCAAATTAGAGCAGAGAACTTCCCTAATTTGGGGAAGGAAACAGGCATCAAAATCCAGAAGGCACAGAGAAACCCCCTCAAAATCAATAAAGATAGGTCAACACCCCAACATCTAATAGTAAAACTTATGAGTCTCAGAGACAAAGAGAAAATCCTGAAAGCAGCTCAGGAAAAGAGGTCTGTAACCTACAATGGTAGAAACACTAGATTGGTAGCAAACCTATCCACAGAGACCTGGCAGGACAGAAAGGACTGCCATGATATATTCAGAGCACTAATGGAGAAAAATATGCAGCCAAGAACACTATATCCAGCTAGGCTGCCATTGAAAATAGGAGAGATAAAAAGCTTCCAAGACAAACAAAAAGTAAAAGAATTTGCAAACACCAAACCAGCCCTACAAAAAATACTGAAAAGGGTCCTCTAAGCAAAGAGACGGCCTAAAAGTAACATAGACCAGAAAGTATAACAATATGCAGTAACAGTCACTTTACAGGAAATACAATGGCACTAAATTCATATCTTTCAATAGTTACCCTGAATGTAAATGGGCTAAATGCCTCAATCAAAAGACACAGGCTGGGCGCCTGGGTGGCTCAGTTGGTTAAGCGACTGCCTTCGGCTCAGGTCATGATCCTGGAGTCCCTGGATCGAGTCCTGCATCGGGCTCCCTGCTCGGCAGGGAGTCTGCTTCTCCCTCTGACCCTCCCAACCCTCCCCCCTCTCATGTGCTCTCTCTCTCAAATAAATAAATAAAAAATCTTAAAAAAAAAAAGACACAGGCTATCAGATTGGAGAAAATAAAACAAGACCCATTGATAAGCTGTCTGCAGAAGGCTCATTTTAGACCCAAAGACACCTCCAGATTGAAAGTGAGGGGGTGGAAAACCATTTACCACACTAATGGACATCAAAAGAAAACTGGGGTGGCAATCCTTATATCAGACAAATTAGATTTTAAACCAAAGACTATAATAAGAGATGAGGAAGGACACTACATCACACTTAAAGGGTCTATCCAACAAGAAGACCTAACAATTGTAAATATCTATGCCCCTAATATGGGAGCAACCAATTATATAAGCCAATTAATAAAAAAATCAATGAAACACATCGACAATAATACAATAAAACAATAATAGTAGGGGACTTTGACAACCCCCCTTACTGAAATGGACAGATCATCAAAGTAAAAGACCAACAAGGAAATAAAGTCTTTAAATGATCCACTGGACCAGATGGACTTCACAGATATATTCAGAAGATTCCATCCCAAAGCAACAGAATACACATTCTTCTCTAGTGCCCATGGAATATACTCCAGAATAGATCACATCCTAGGTCACAAATCAGGTCTCAACCAGTACCAAAAGATTGGGATCATTCCCTGCATATTTTCAGACCACAGTGCTTTGAAACTAGAACTCAATCACAAGAGGAAAGTCGGAAAGAACTCAAATACATGGAGGCTATAGAGCATCCTACTAAAGAATGAATGGGTCAACCAGGAAATTAAAGAAGAATTAAAAACATTCATGGAAACAAATGAAAATGAAAACACAACTGTTCAAAATTTTGGGGATGCAGCAAAGGCAGTCCTAAGAGGAAAGTATATCGCAATACAAGAAAGGTCTCAAATACACAACCTAACCCTACACCTAAAGGAGCTTGAGAGAGAACAACAAATAAAGCCTAAACCCAGCAGGAGAAGAGAAATAATTAAGATTAGAGCAGAAATCAATGAAATAGAAACCAAAAGAACAGTAGAACAGATCAACAAAACTAGGAGCCGATTCTTTGAAAGAATTAACAAGATTGATAAACCCCTGGCCAGACTTATCAAAAAAAAAGAGAAACAACCCAAATAAATAAAATGATGAATGAAAGAGGAGAGATCACAACCAACACCAAAGAAATACAAACAATTATAAGAACATATTATGAGCAACTCTATGCCAGCAAATAGGATAATCTAAGAAATGGATGCATTCCTAGAGATGTATAAACTACCAAAACTGAACCAGGAAGAGATAGAAAACCTGAACAGACCAATAACCACTAAGGAAATTGAAGCAGTAATCAAAAATCTCCCAAAAACAAGAGCCCAGGGCCAGATAGATTCCCAGGGGTAGTCTACAAAACATTTAAAAAAGAATTAACATCTATTCTTCTGAAACCATTCCAAAAACTAGAAATGGAAAGAAAACTTCCAAACGCATTTTATGAGGCCAGCATTACCTTGATCCCAAAATCAGACAAAGACCCCATCAAAAAGCAGAACTACAGACCAATATCCCTGATGAGCATGGATGCAAAAAATCTCACCAAAATACTAGCCAATAGGATCCACCAAAATACTAGCCAATAGGATCCAACATTAAAAGGATTATTCACCACAACCAAGTGGGATTTATCTCTGGGCTGCAAGGTTGGTTCAACATCTGCAAATCAATCAGTGTGATACAATACATTCATAAAAGAAAGAACAAGAACCATATGATTCTCTCAGTAGATGCAGAAAAAGCATTTGACAAAGTACAGCATCCTTTCTTGATTAAAACTTTTCAGAGTGTAGGGATAGAGGGTACATACCTCAATATCATAAAAGCCCTCTATGAAAAACCCGCAGCGAATATCATTCTCAATGGGGAAAAACTAAGAGCTTTCCCCCTAAGGTCAGGAACATGGCAGGGATGTCCACTATCACCACTGCTATTCAACATAGTACTAGAAGTCCTAACCACAGCAATCAGACAACAAAAAGAAATAAAAGACATTTGAATTGGCAAAGAAGAAGTCAAACTCTCACTCTTTGCAGATGATAGGATCCTTTATGTGGAAAACCCAAAAGACTCCACCCCAAAACTGCTAGAACTCATACAGGAATTCAGTAAAGTGGAAGAATATAAAATCAATGCACAGAAATCGGTTGCATTTCTATACACCAACAACAAGACAGAAGAAAGAAATTAAGGAGTCGATCCCACTTACAATTACACCCAAAACCAAAAGATACCTAGGAATAAATCTAACCAAAGAGGCAAAGAATCTGTACTCAGAAAATTATAGAATACTCATGAAAGAAATTGAGGAAGACACAAAGAAATAGAAAAAATGTTCCATGCTCATGGATTGGAAGAACAAATATTGCGAAGATGTGCATGCTACCTAGAGCAATCTACACATTCAATGCAATCCCCATCAAAATACCATCCACTTTTTTCAAAGAAATGGAACAAATAATCCTAAAATTTGTATGGAACCAGAAAAGACCCTGAATAGCCAGGGGAATGTTGAAAAAGAAAACCAAAGCTGGTGGCATCACAATTCCGGACTTCAAGCTTTATTACAAAGCTGTCATCATCAGGACAGTATGGTACTGGCACAAAATCAGACATATAGATCAATGGAACAGAATAGAGAGCCCAGAAATGGACCCTCAACTCTATGGTCAAATAATCTTTGACACAGCAGGAAAGCATGTCCAATGGAAAAAAGACAGTCTCTTCAACAAATGGTGTTAGGAAAATTGGACAGCCACATGCAGAAGAATGAAACTGGACCATTTCCTTACACCACACACACAAATAGACTCCAAATGGTTGAAAGACCTCAATGTGAGACAGGAGTCCATCAAAATCCTAGAGGAGAACACAGGCAGCAACCTCTTCGACCTCAGCCGCAGCAACTTCTTCCTAGACACATCACCAAAGGCATGAGAGAGAGAGAGGCAGAGCGAGAAGCAGGCTCCCAAGGAGCAGGGAGCCCAATGCGGGACTCGATCCCAGGACCCTGAGATCATGACCTGAGCCGAAGGCAGACGCTTAACCATCTGAGCCACCCAGGCGCCCCAAACTGAGGGTTTTAGAGGGGAGGGGATGGGGACATGGGTTAGCCCGGTGATGGGTATTAAGGAGTGCACGTATTGAATGGAGCACTGGGTGTTATACACAGACACTGAATCATGGAACACTACATCAAAAACTAATGATGTAATATATGGTGACTAACATAACATAATAAAATAAAATTTAAAAAAAAAGAAGTCTGTGGATTGGTTACTCTTGTTAGAACATCAGTTTGGCTTTTTATCATTTGGTCTCATATGATATAGGCAAAAATAAAGGAAAAGAAAGAAACAAAAAACTATAATCCGAAGTAGAAAATGTAGGCAACTAATTCCCCCATATTGCTTTATGAAGTTTACATAAAAAGGTCAAGAAAAAATGCATTTAATATCATAATACATTTTCATACCTGAGAATAAGACATACAATATATTTTCAAGTCATTGTGGAATTGTACTTTGCTTACAATTCACTCAAGCAAGAGGTTTCCAAAAGTCTATGGTTTTAGTGTGATTCATTTCCTTCCAAAATTAAATATGTACATAAGAACAATATAGTTTTTTATGGGTTTTGTTCTCCCATTAATTATGTTGAACATGTTTATACAATAGTTATTTACTTAGGTGGTTTGCTTACTAATTAGTATCCTTACAAAGGCCTTAGTGCAAATTTACAGGTTGATCTGATTACTAAAAAAAACAAAACTCATCAATTTAAGAGTAAAAACAAAGCTAATGAAATTTTGCACCCTCAACAGAGAAGTATATGGAGAATAGGAGAAAATCAATGGTTTTAACATTTTAACATTTATTAACTTTATCATGAAATTAATTAATAAAGAAAAATAGTAAAACCAACTTAACATACCACTCCATCCATTAACATTCAAACTATTTTAGTCCTGTTTTCAGGAGGTAACACATTTTCCTGATTCTTTAGAGGACTCACCAGGGCTGCCCTTGAGCAAACTTCAGTCAGGCTCCTCCGAGCCTCCTCTCAACGGGGCCCTGTCTTCCACCTGCCCTAGTCCAGTCGTAGCAAGAATCCTGCTAAGTCAGTTTCAAGAGAATTCCCCCACCCTTAATATAAGATCCTCCTCTTCTGCCTTCAGCAAGAATCCTGTTGAGTCGGTTTAGCAAGAATTGCTCTTACCCTTGATGTCTCCTCTTAGCAATTTTCCATCCACCGACCCCCTCATTTTGCTCGATGGCTATAAGTCCCCAGCTATAACCAGAGGTGAACCTAATCTCTCTCCCCTTTTATGACAGTCTTACCACCTATCACAGTGTTCCTGAATAAAGTCTTCCTTGCCTTTTAACAACTGACAGAATAATTTTTTCTTCACCACTCCCTCTTGCTTTGTTCTGGTTTTAAATACTGTTTATTAGCCCAGCAACAAATGCAGTTGTAAACAGCCTACACCATATAACCATTCCACACCTTACAGTTAGCAACTTAAAGTATTTCACTACAGATTTACACAAGCCCTGACTCAAAACTGTAGTATTTTCATATTAAAGTAAAAGTAAATATATATAGGGCTAGTATCCAAAATCTATAAAGAACTTCTCAAATTCAACACCCAAAGAACAAATATCCAATCAAGAAATGGGCAGAACACATGAACAGACATTTCTGCAAAGAAGACATCCAAATGGCCAACAGACACATGAAAATGTGCCCAACATCGCTTGACATCAGGGAAATCCAAATCAAAACCTCAATGAGGTACCAATGAGTAAAATGCATTAACTACTCATTTCCTTCATGATGTCTTACAGCCATATGCCCACTATATATATACATATATAAATATATGTACATATATGTATTCATGTATATGTAAGTACATGTGTACCTATATGTATTCATGTATATGTGTGTATATGCATATATATTTATATTTATATATGAATGATAATAGTTTCTAAAACTTTGTTAAATATCAGAGCTTCTTCCTAAAGCAGAAAAACAAGTTCCAATTTCCACCATTTACTCAGCAGGGTGACTGTGATCAAGTCACTTAGCCTCTCTGAGCTTATTTCTACATTCCTAAAATGGAAATAACATTATTATCTACCACATAGGGTTGTGAGAATTAAAAAGCGTTAATACCTGTCAAGTGCTTGGGATTGCCCTTGGAATGTAATAATTCTCAATAAACTTAAACTTCACAAAAATAATCAAAAGGAGAAAACAAACCCATGGCTGCCACAGAGTAGTTTGTGCTAGGTAACACATCATCAACGATTAACAGAAAAAATGATCAAATTTATTTATTATGTTCAGTTCTGAAGTTTCTATCAATTGACTTAAAAAAATAAACACAAATTTAGTCAGTACCAAGTACACAGTTTTCATCAGGTCAGATCAGGTATAAAGAAATTATTCTTCAGTGTGTACTGGGAAAATGCAAACTGAACAGAAATAGCCAGAAATGAGAGCCATGGATATTAGCAAATGTTCACAAACTCGAGATCTGAAACAAACACCAGTAAATTAACAAATAAGTGAAGCCATTCTGAGCTTGAATTCCTTCACAAGAATTTTCCAGTACTGCCAACGATCCTGAGGCGGTGACTGTAGGAGGTTGGCTACTCTGCAAGGCACTCCCTTCTGCCCCCAGTGACAGGCTTCAGCTGGGTTCCTCGGCTCTACCTCTTTGCACTCACAGCGTGGCCCCAGGGCACTGTCAATCCAATACCCTCACCATTCCTCTGCACACAGTTTTTAAAAGCTCAATTCACTAGGTGAGTGGTTACTATGGGTGCGGCACTTTCTGGTCACTTTAAGCTCATCGTTTGTTTCATACTCACAACTTTCCAAGTTAGAGATTATTATTACAGAGGAAGAAACGGGCTCCAAGAGATTGAGCAGCTTGCCCTAGATCATAGGGCTGGAACGTGGCAGAGCCAAGATTCAAACTCAAGTTGTTAGACTTCAAAACCCAGCTCTTTTTTCCTGCTGTGCAGCCTCCCACACTTTCACTTTTAAATGAGAGATAATGATAATTCTTAAAATAGCTCTTATGTCTTCTTTTTGGCAGTCCAATTTCTGCCAGAAGCTATATTTTATTTATGATTCAGTTTTTGCAAGTATTCTTGTCCAAAAATATGCTCTTTTACTTTTTAAAGAACACACGGATTTTTGCTATTTACAGTTCTGAGATTGTAAAAGCATGCAAAAAAACTACAACCTAGGAATAACTTTTATGTTGTTCACTAGTTTTTGTTGAACCTCTACTTTATTTCTATCTCGGAGGTATCAATCAGACCTGGTTCTGAGGTGATTCTAAAATAACCATATCCACTTAAAATTGAAAACACAAAAAAATGTTTAAATAAATTAGAACTAATAAAAAAGGGAGTAGAGTAAAAAGAATATTGTTATCAGACTATGGATATATATTAATATTTTATGTTTATCGGTTTATAGTCTCTCATCAGTATGCCAGCTCTGTGTGATTACCCTGTCCCCAAACACACACACACCATAAACCATGGTCTAAGTGTTTTCTAGGCAAGGCCATAAGGAAAGGCTACAACATAGCACAGTCTGACTGGGTTGGGAAGAGTCCACATGGCACCTTGGTGAGTTTCCAGGGTATATGAGAGGGAACCTCCTATCTGCCTCAAACTACTTACCACAAAATCCCAAATTAGGGGAAACCAGACAGTAAGAGTGAGGAAAGGAATCAAAACAGGACTGACAGGGGCACCTAGGTGGCTCAGTTCGTTAAGCGTCTGCCTTCAACACGGGTCATGGTCCCAGGGTCCTGGGAATGAGTCCTGAGTCAGGCTCCCGGCTCAGGGGGAACCTACTTCTCCCTCTCCCTCTGCCCTCCACTTGTGCTCTCTCCCTCACTCTCTCTATCTCAAATAAATCAAATCTTTAAAAAAAGAAAAACAGGTCTGACAGAAATAGTACAGTAATGGAGGGTGTAGTGAAACCTGAGTGGTGACCTTCCTCACTACAGGGAAAAAGCCACGCCCACAGCCATGAAGGTTGAGCAGAGGTGGAGAGTTCCATAGCCTGGAGCTTCCAGTTCTAGTCCACCCCGGAGCCAGGATTTTTCCTGAATATGTGTGCCAATGAATTCCATTTTGCTTCTTCTGAAACAAAGAGGCTGCTGAATAATACTTAGCTATCCTCATCCTTTTTTCAACTGTGGAAATTCTAACAGTGCACCGTGGATCATATATGATCATTCACATAAACACAAGGCAGGCAGTGACCTCAGTCCTTGCCACTCAGTGTGTTGTCCCCAGGCTCATACCATTGTCCTCACTGGAGAATGTGTTAGAAATGCAGTAAGCCAGGCCCTCCTAAGACCTCCTGATTGAGAACATGCTTTGTAACATCTCTCAGTGATCCGCTTGCATGGTAAATTGTGAGGAGCACTGAAAGTAGGAGGTTCAGAATGCCAACAGAATGAAAAAAAAAACATATAGTTTTTCTCATAGAAAATTCTCAGAAAGAAAATTACATGTAAGTCCCCATGATTCCAAGGACCTCAGCTCAAAAAATACTTCTAGGAGAATGTGTCCATGACAACTTATCCTAAACTGATAAAACTTTAAAAACTGTGTATGCAGAGGTTAAATAAAATATTTATACTATATACATCCAGTGTGGAAAGATGACATCTATAAATCAAAAAGGTATTTCCTTTTGTGGTGAATGTTTTAGGGTTGAGGAAAAGGGAGAATAAGAAGCGACCTCTTTTTAGTTTTACTTTGTACGATTTGTGTAAATGCGTGGGGGCACATACACACATGTGGCCTTGACTGGCTATTGTCAACCATGTCATCCAAAAGCATTAAAGAACAAGGGTACTTGTGGTAGCCATAGAAACATCACTGATTCAAAGTCACAATCAGCTGGAACTTTGTGATCCTTTGAGACTCTGAGGCACATTAGTTTCTCTAGGACTCTTCATCCAATTACATATGATTTCATCTTCTTGATAGTGGTTCACTGTGATTGGTTTTGATTCTCACTCATTTAGTTGTGCTCATCCTTCTTTCTTAGTGAAAACTCTCACTTCCATCTAGTGGCAAATAGTCATGTTCACATAAAACATATTTCTTGGGATCCTCTCCCTCCAGAAAAAAAAGAAAGTTTTAAGGGAAACGTGTCACCAGAGGACAGAGACACGGTGGTCCCTGTCAGGCAAGGAGAGCCTGCTATCTGTTGCTCACATGGACATGTAAACTCATCATTCTCTGCTGCTAAATTTTCAGCTCCTGATATGCTCTGATGTCATTATTATTCCAGAGCAAACATAAACCAAAGAAAAAGACATGTCAGAAAACAGAGGTGCATGATTATAAGACTAATTTTCAATGAAAGCCTTTGGCACAGCTGCTCCTGTCTACAGCACCTTCCTTTCGCTCCTTGCCCAGCTGCTTCCAGGGCATCCTGAGCTACCACCAATTCATGAAACATGTTCAGTGTAAAGTCTACAAAACTAACCATCCCCAAATTTAGCGACTTAAAAACATCATGATGTTCTGGGTCAGAAATTTGGGGAGAACACAGCATGACTGGCTTGTCCTTTCCCACTGGTGTCTGGAGTCTCTATGAAAAGATGGAAAGGTTGAGGTTATGGGGACTATTGCCTGTGGTGCCCACACATGCCTCAGGGAAGCCAGACCCTTATAAAGGGCCCCATTGCACCATAAGCAAGAGTTCCCACAAACTGAGCAGCACTACCTGGCCTTCAGAGGGGTCTCAGGATTCCACCACACACTGTGGGTTAGAGCAGTCATGACGCCTCAGGTTTAAGGGGGAGAGCCACTTCTCTTAGTTCCCTCCAACCGCAGGACTCATCATACCTTTTGGTAGGTTTGCTTTCATTCTCAGTAGACTACAAGCTCCTTAAAGAATGTATTCACATTCTCCTCCGTTGTTCTTACTACAGTTTGGACTCATGATAGTCACTGATCAAATATTTGTTGAATAATTCATCCCACATAAGAATATTGATGGATGCTTCTCAATCACTTCTCATATTTATTGAATTATGCTGAATAATCCATCTAGCATATGCTCACCTCTTTACAGTATGTTAAATAAAAAGAATTTCACTCTATAGCTAAAATATAGTACCTTCTAGCCAACACTTCAAGACATCTACACATCCATGAAGCCTAGATTACCAACAACCATCTTCCAGAGTTAACATCACCTTACCCTTTTTAAATTTTCCTTTTAGGCAGAAAATTTACTTAGTGGTTATGAATGTCCTGAATATGTCAAACATTCTCCCTATTGAGCATTCCCTCTATACTCAATTTAAGAAGCGGGGCAATCTGAGATTTTAATATTCATAAAGCAAATTGGCTTATAAAAAAGGTACAGCATTCTCAGATCTGCAGTGGCTGATCATTCAGGTAATGGGCAATATTCAAACATGTATGAAGTTTTATAAAACTTGAGTTAAACAATTCAATATTGCATAGTTATAGCCATAGGCTTCCTCTTGGGTAAAAATGTATCAAGATAGGTGTAAAAGCAGTATAGTTTTAGTTGGAGACCATTTCATTCCAGTTTACTTTGCCAAAAGATAGGGTTCTTAGGCCATAAATAATTAATGTCTAGAACTACCTGGCATTTGGTGACTATGCACACCCTACCATCAAAATGGGAAGTGTTTTATTATCTTCACCATGATATATGCAAGCTTGAAATACCAGTAATCACTGGCCATTGAAGAAAACCTCTTTATGTTGCTGAGCTGAGTAACACTTAATGCTTTTACTAATAGAGAATGAAGTGGCTCAGAATCCTGAGGCAAGAAATGTAGAACAGTAACTGAATAACTTGTTCTGGATAGATGCTTTTGCTTGGCTTCCTAGAGTGTTCACATCCCTAAAACTGAAGCGTTCACAACAAGAGTCAGTAAACAAAAAGATAACACAGGATACTCTTAATTTCAATGCTTTCCCACTCATGCATTATGATAATTAAACTTCATAGAAATAATCCTCTCCTATCTATATTCAATATAGGATAAACAGGATAAACTAATGGAGGCCTTTACTGAAATAGGATACATATTTGATTTTGAGGGGAAAGGCACCCTCCATGCCTTCTCTCAACCAAGAGAAATTCCATAGGGAATAAGAATTCTAAATTGTATGAGTTTAATCATCAGATGCCTGGGCTCCTACTGTAGCATCACCACAAAACAACTCCTGGGTAAAAGATCAGAGTAAACCTGCCAGAACCAAACTGCATACACTACCAGTTGAAAACTAATCATCTCTCCTTAACAACTTATGCTTTTTTATTACTTTTGTGAATTCCTAGATCAGCGTAGTACACTCATACCATGATATCATTCATGGATTTTGTATGCTTCTTTCCTGTTTGTTACAAGTGCATTGCAAAATCATTGTGAGTGGCAAAGAAGCCTCAAGGCCTTTGACAGTTCATATAACATTAAACAGAAAATATGGCAATTGGATGGCCTGTCTGATGTACTCCTCTTATTACAGTCCATATTTGCACCCTCCATCTCTTTTTACATGAGCATTACTCCTAATTGCATCAATATTACATGGAAACAAATACAATTTGCTTCTAGTAATAAAAGATAGAAGAATGTTTGAACACATAATAAACAGTATGCTTGTTCATCAGAAGAGCACTTATTAGGCAGCACAGAATTTTCTCCTGCAGTTAGACATCATCATTCCACATTGCTTCCCTTTATTAAGTTGCTGTAAATTTTATAGCATAGAATGATACATGTAGAAAAAAGTCATATTTTAGTGCCTAAAACAACCGAGAAACAAAGTGATTCATTTACCCTTCTTCTTAGTAAGAAAAATTATATTATTGTTAGAATTAAAATATCTTCATTATGTATCTTTTGCTTATTGAAATAATTGAAATACTCCGGACTGCCATGTTTCTATGATGCGTAAAATTATGAACAAACACCCAAGACACACTTCTCTCAGCAAATGGTCTCCAGTGAAAGTCCTGGGCTCACCAAAAAGATCTTCAGGGGCACTAAATATTTCATTGTAGATAGAACAGGCTGTTTTCTAACATGTTCCTGATCACTGTATTTCACACTCTCTGAAATTTGTCCTCACTCTAAGTACAGAACTCACTCTTTTGGCTTCATTACAAACAATATAATACTGGTTATTTGTACTGATCAAAGGACTTGAATGAAAGAATAAGCATGACTCATTAAATAATACTTGAGATGTGCATATTTAAAGTCTAGTTCCAAGATTTTATTGTTATTCTGATAAATATGGTACTATTAGTAAGAAATGTTTGCATATCAGCTAATAACTTTCAGGATTCGTGGAACTATTGCCCCTCTGGAGCTAGGAATGAAATTATTCTCACCTAAAACGTGTGGTTGAGAATGGGTGCAAGAGTGAATTCTCCAAAGAAAAGGCACCTGTTGGGGAGGTGCTGGAGGGAGGCAGAGGCCACCACTCGCTTCACTCATGGAACAGTTTCACAGTGGAAGAGTTGATGATCATTCCACCTTAAACATGAAATGAAGAAACCAGAAGTAGAAAGTCATAGATAACATGTTGACATTTCTAGAAAATATCTGTACTTCAAAGAATGCTCTGACAGAGATAAAATTTGTTTTTTCTCTTTCTCAGAAAGAATAATCATTTAGAGTGTAGCAAGATCAATGGTTTGGGGCATGACACAAGAGTCTTCAGGGATAAGCGATGACCAGCATTCAGCAGCATCCCATGCAGTTATTGGGTATAGTCTTCATTTTATACACTGAGAAAAAAGAGAGCCCTGGAGGCTTGGGGCTTAAATGGTTTGCCCAAGATCATATATTTTCTTAGAGTGAGAAGAAAACAGGTATTCTGATTCATGGCCTTCCATGATGCCATGCCTGTGCAATTTTAAATACTAATCAAAATAAATAAAGACAAAGGAACTATGAGCATTACCTTCTCCTATTTTGCACTCTTTTTGTTAAAAGATAAATAAGATAAATCTACCCAGGGAGTATCTTTCAGGAGAAAGAACATACAAATAAAGGGGTTTGGAGTTTAGAAATAAGGACATATATTTGAAAATGAAAGGGAAACTTGTGTTTACTTATCTTCAGATTCAGTCATTTTTTAAAAATGAATTATTGGACCCATTATTATTGTTGCCCTAAACATAATATATTTGCAAAATATTTTTCTAGTAAATTTTCCCATTTTTCAATTCTGGGAAGTTTACAGGAAATCTGAAATGCAACAGGACTCATAATGAACAACCAAGGCAGATGTTTGTTTGTTTTTTTTCAAAATGCTTCTGGTGTATTAAAATCTATGAGATTATTCACGGATAACTAAATGTAGTATTTTTTAAAAGGAATAAAAGCATGGTATAATTTTATGGGAGAAGAAAACAAAATGATTAGAGACAGAAATGGGAACAACTCACAAGTAAAATATTCTTTCATTAATAGTGTTTTTTTGCACAAACTCCATTTTAAAAGAAAAATGAGAGAAAGTATTATAGATAAACAACCTCCTAGAGGTAAGAGTAAGAGGCAAAAAATTCTTTATCAACCTGCCTTCAAACAGCAAGTATGGTATTTTGTCAGTCAGTGATTTGTGAAGTAAAACTTGCCTTAGACTCCAAAGAGTGAATATTCCAAAAAACTATTAAATTACTTTTAAATTTTACCATTAAATTTTTATCTCATTTGTTATTATTTTGGTGGAAGTTTCTATCCCTTTTTTAAGATAAAGGAGAAGCCTTTCTAAGCTTCTGTCCTCCTATTTCCTCCTCACATCCAGGAGCAACTGAGTGGCGCCATTGTTTTGACCCTGAAGCAGAGACCCCAGGACTCCTTTATTCCTTTATAGGAACAATGGCCATCAGTCTACTCTCTCCAACACTGCTCTAGGCTCCCAATGTTAGTGTTGAAGGGCAAAACAAAGGCTTGCAGACAAGGCCTGGAGATGGGGAGTCTTGGCATAAAACAAAATAAAACAAAAATAAAAGCAAAGTCACACAAGGGACAAAAGGTATGAAGACCAGGTTGCCTGGGCTGCACTGAGGGAGGGAGAGGGTGGGGGTTGATGGGGTCCAGGAAACTCAGCCCTGGGTCATGGAGAGAAGCATCTGGAAGGGGACCATGCTGCATGCACTTCCCCGAGACCCCGAGACCCCGCACCCAGGTGTTGGTCTCCTCTCCTCTCCTCCCCCGCCCTTTCCCCCTCCCCTCTCCTCTCCTTTCCCTGCCCTACCTTGCACCTGTGCTCCCCTCCTGACAGCAAGATCTCCTTGCTCTCCTTGCTGCTCTGTCACGGAAGTCCTGCTGGGTCCCCATGGCTATCTTTGCACCTCAAACACGGCCACTCCATCTCTGCCCTAGGTTCCTGCCTATCTTCTCTCCTCATCTGTTTTTGGCCTCTTTCAAAAGCACCATGCTTGTCCCTACCTTTGGTCTCTGCTTGGCATGCTCACCCCAAACCTCGGAAACCTGCTCCTTCCAGTCATTCAGATTCCATGACAAACGTCTCTGCTTCAGTGGCCCCTGGACCACTCCATCTAAACAAGCACATCCTCCTGCCCCGAACCCGTTTCTCTTGCAGCACCCTGTATGTCATCCATTGGAATGCAAGCTCCAAGAAGCAAGGGCCTTCCCTGTTTCTGTCCCAGCAAGGAGCAAGCTCCAAGCTGAATCTGTAAAATGACAGAATAGTAAAGACAATGACTGACTCCCAGGGGAGCCGTCAGGTCTGCTGGAAGGATCTATGCACATGTATGTTTTCCTACATTATTCCAGCCTGGAACACAGGAAACACTGCATGGAAGCCACTGTTGTTAATGGTAATGTTCTTAGGTATTTCACCTAACAAATGCTTATTGAGAATCACCTATGCTCCAGAAACTGTGTTATGAGCTGAGGATGGAGTGTTAACAAAGACATAATGATTCCCGCTTTTGTGGAGCTTAAAAGTCATGGGGGAAACATTAAATAAGTAAACATAAACATTGATTAAAGTTGTCAAGAAGCATTGAGAAGTATATAGTGGTAGGATCTAAACTTTTAAACTTTTAAAATAAATTTATAGATGCTTTACTCACATCTCAAATTTTGATGACTGCCTGATCATATTTATAAACGGACCCACACCATGATGCTTGGTTTCTCTGGAGACCTGTCAAGAGGCTCCCTTCCCCCCAGACACTAAAGCTGGCTAGAGATTTTAACTAACTCACAAGTGGCTTGCTTTTCCGACTTGTCCCCTCCCCCTTGCTTCCAGGTACTTTCCTGGTCTCCAGAATTTCCTGCTCCTTTCTAGACTCCTGCACTGTACCTCCCTAGGGATCCTCTTTTATTTATTTTATATGTTTAATTAAACTTTATATTTAGGACTATATTAAATTCACAGCAAAACTGAGCAGAAAGTACAGAGTTCTCATATATCCCCTGTCCCTTCCATCCACACAGCTTCCCCACTTATCAATATCCCCATCAGAGTAGTGCAGTTATAATTGATGAACCCACACTGACACATCATTATCACTCAGAGTCCACAGTTTATATTAGGGTTCACTCTGGGTGTTGTACATTCTACAGGCTGACATGTATCCACCATTGTAGTATCATACAGAATAGTTTCCCTGCCCTAAAAATAGTCTTTGCTCCACTTATTCATCCCTTCTCCCTTCAACCTCCGACAACCACTGATCTTTTTGTCTCCATCTTCTTTTATTTTTAAAAAATCTAGAGTTTCAGTCTTCCACAGCTGTGTGCACACACACACACACACGACCTAAGATTCTCCTTCTTCCTTACACATATCTCCGAAGGGAAAGATGAAGAGAGCACTCTCCCACAGTATAAATCTCAGAATTTTTATAAATACACATTAGAATCTGGAAAAAACGTACAATTTATAATCTATGGTTTTAAGTGGCATAAAACTTTGTTCTAACCTATGACGTTCACTGCCAGAACTAGGAACTGTTTCTGTGTTATAATCAGCAGAGACTTTGAAGAGTTTCCCCTCTCCATTATACAAAGCTGGTTGCTAAAATAGTGTAGTGGCTTTGGGATCAGAACAAGATCCAAGCAGGATGACCATAATATCAAAACAAGTGTGACTCTATACTGGAAAAAGGCATATCTACGAATCTTATCAAAATGTTACAATCTATTAAACCTACTCTCTAGGCTAATGATTTGACTGTCATGTATTTTTCAGACTTTGTAAAAACTTGAATTTCAGAAATAAATAACACTTTCTGAACATTGAATCATTTCAGACACAACCGTAGTAAAATCATGCTTAAGAATATTTCCAGGGCACCTGGGTGGCTCAGTTGGTTAAGCGACTGCCTTTGGCTCAGGTCATGATCCTGCAGTCCCAGGATCGAGTCCTGCGTCGGGCTCCCTGCTCAGCAGGGGGTCTGCTTCTCCCTCTGACCCTCCCCCCTCTCATGCTCTCTCTCTCTATCTCATTCTCTCTCAAATAAATAAAATCTTAAAAAAAAAAAGAATACTTCCAGTGCTTTCTCAACAAAAGTAAGCTTTTGGTTTCAAGAGACATGAGTTGATCAGTTTCATAATCTTTGTAAATAATATTTATACTCTGCCTTATTAAAATAGAGAGAGAGAGGAAAAAAAAGAGGACCTTTTAGAATTGATATCTGTACCTCTAGACTTTAATGACTATAATAATATCAGTGCTAATCACAGCAAGTAACATTTAAATAGTTCCCAACACATGGTAAGTACTATTTTTACAGAGGAGAAGGCTGAAGCCAAAGAACTTTAGTTACTTGTCCAAGGACACGCAGCCAATAAATTATGAAGGGAGAATTCAAATGTAGGCAGTCTGGCTCCAGGGTCTGTGATCCTAACTACTGAGCACACTGCCTCACAACTAGATCTGTTAGTCTGAAATACATTTTAGGCAAAACATAAACTTACTAAAATTCTTCCTCTCACACAGAAAAATACTGCGAAGTCATGCAGTCATATGTCTTCAATAGGATTTTATTCCAAGTGTGACTGGAATCATATCACAAGTATACAGTCCATACTAGCCACGAGGTACCATGCACACTGCATAGACATGACATGCAGTAACTCAAAATGATCCCCTTTTAGAAACAACTGTGCAGGACTTGAAGGTCATAAAATGAACAGTCTTTCTGAGACAGCAAGAGAGCACCCAAGGACTGGGGGGGTAACAACTTCAGCCTGATGACGTTCTCAGGCCCTGGCCAGGATTTCATTGTTCAAATCTGCTGGAGGAAGAAAAGTGCAGAATGGTACGTGAGAAGTTTTGTATCACCTTCACCCCCGCCAGTTTGGGCAATTCTTTAAATTTAGAGTGCCAATTTAGACTCCCCTTAGTAAAGTTAGTTAGCTTCCTGCTGCCTTTAGACAGTCCAGGTTAGTACTGAACTTGACCTATCGCACTGGATAAAGGCAAATGGAAATTCAGTCATGGATGCAATATCCCTCATATGTTTATTCTTAGAGATCAGATTCTTTGTATGGGTCCCACTCTCAATATAATAACCTGGAAGTCTGACTAAGATTCAGCACTAGATTACAACTCCGCTGATGTCACACTTAGAAAAAAATGGTATTCTGTTCTGACAGAACTCCACTTCCTCTTCTTTTGCATTCAATAAGTTCAGAGAGATTAATATTAAATGAAAAACATGATCAGAAATAAAACAAGTGCAAAAAAGGGAAAACACAAGATTTAGAAAAATAGATGGGAAACACTGATTTTTATCTTCTCCCATAACTCTTAGCTATAAGCCACTTGAAAAACTTTCTGGAAAAATGTGAGGGATAAGTAAATAAAATACTACTATAACCAATTTTGGGGAGTTTTAACAGTATAATAAGTGATGGCCCTGTTTTCTTGGGAAGCTCCTTGTGAGCACTGTTGAGGATTCCCATGGGCCCTGAGTTATAATCCCTTGTTGGTGGCCGCTTTTAGCTGATTTGGAACATCTTAAAAATAAATTCTCATGCACAAACAATGAATCATGGAACACTACATCTAAAACTAATGATGTAATGTATGGGGATTAACATAAGAATAAATAAATAAATAAATAAATAAATAAATAAATAAATAAATAAATTCTCAATGTTGCACCAGCTTTTCATCTATGCTTGTCTTTAGAGGTGGCCAAATACAGATGGATAGCCAAGTCGGCCTCTCTCCAACAGGGAGGATGGTGGGTGAAACAAGAAGGAAGTAGCTCCAGGTGGGAAGGCCCTCTGATGCATGTATGTGGGGTGAAGAAGAAAACAAACCATTTTCTAGTGCACCAACACCTTGTTTCAAACCAAAGGGACCAACCTGAGAAGCAAGGATCTTTATAAGTATCTCCTCCCTGTCCCCATACTACAGTATCAGTCAGTGCTCAGATAACCCATTTCTACTTGCTGGAATTTTGGCCTCCAGTTCTCTTTTCTTCTTTACCTCATTTCCCCTAAGGTTTTTTGTGTCTAGGCATCAGTTTTCTTCTCTCAGCCTGCAGTTCAAGAGCACATTACATAGGCCTCTTACGAGAGTAGTGACCAACACAGGAGAAGCAGGAGGTAAGGGTCACAAAAAACAGAAATCATTTTAATGCAGGCCAAACAGAGCAGTCTGCAGCTTTCTTAGAAGGTAGGGCATGTTTTCACCACCTCTCAAGTTTCATTTTGCCAATTGGCTCATTCATGCATTCAACATATTTTATGCTGGCAGGTCCTAAGAGTTCAAAAAGAAAAGATGTAATCTGTCTTCTCCGCCCTGGCAGGACTTGGTCTGTCAGGGAGATAAGTTAACAATCCTAATCTCATATGACATGTTCCCTGGTCAAGACAGGAAAGGTATCTCCCAAAAACTGGGAAGAAGGGAAAGGAGATGGAGAAGAATCCACAGAGGTGAGCTCTTAGTTGACATCTGAAGACTAAGCCGAAGTAGGCCAAGTGAGAAAAATGGGGGTTCATGCATTCCAAGCCAAAAGAGCAGTGTGTACAAAGCCCATTGGCTTCCTGCATCTCTGGACTTCCTGCTGTACCTTCCAAGAAACACAATCCATATAAGTTCTAATTATACCAGGGGCTCGACTAGTACTAATTTAATTAACTGATTCGGTGGTCCTATTTCATCTATGAGGACACAACATTCCTGCAAGATAAAATGGATGACTTTCATTGGAGTCTTAGGTGATCTAATACAAGGGCAGATCATGGAAAATGCCAGGTTCTGGTAAGTGGAAAATGCCAGGATCTGGAAAAAGCCAGGATCTGGGAATCTATCTTTGGGAGACCTCTAAGTTTTTTCCAAACCATCTGTGTAGGCAGCTGCCTCTTCTAATTACTCATGGGGCTCACAATCCAGGTGAAATTGGTGAATGAATCCTAAAATCTGTGTCCTGCATTTTCAAAATGATGGCAGAGTAGGAAGACCCTAGGCTCATCTGGTACCACAAACACAGCTAGGTAACTATTAAATCATCCTAAATACCCCAGAAATCAACCTGAAGACTGACAGAACAAATTCCACAACTAAAGGGAGAGAAGAGGCCACAGAGAAGAAGATAGGCAGTGCAGAGACTGTGGTTTAGCGGAGAAACAGATCCTGGCTGCTGCAGAGGGATGGGACTATGGTGGAGGAGAAGGGTAAGAGAGAGAGGAGCACATAGGGGAATGTACAAGGAGAACATTTCCCCAAAGCCACTGGCCTGGAAAATGAAAGAAGCTGGATTTTGTGAGTGCTTGCAACCAGCAGGATTTGAAGCCTGGGGTTTTAAAGGTCAGCAGGTTTGGCTGGGATAGAGCCCAGAGGGCAATGCCCTGCTCCTGGAGAGAAGGCAGGCAAACAACCTGGGGCGGGAGGTTGGGAGGGAAGACGGCATGGAAACAGCAATCTGAGGAACAACACATAGTGGTGAGATTATTCACTCTTCTCAGAGTGCATCCCTGAGAGGCAGCATGCATGGAGACACCTCCCTGGGAACAAAGGAGCTGACTGGCACCATTTCCCTCCCCTGCCCCTCAGCATAAACATAGAACCACTGCAAAAAGCAGTGCAATGCCAACATTGGCTGCCTAACTTGCTTATACCAAGCCCCACCCACCCTGTGCTCTGGCAGGACTGCCCTTCTCAGTCAAACTTGCCTCAATCCCAGCATAGTAGGCCCCTCCCCCAAAAGACCAGCACAAGCCCCTGCACACACCACAGAAATACAATTATAAGATAATATTATGAAAAATTACATGTCAACAAATTAGACAACCTGGAAGAAATGGACAAATTCCTAGAAACATGTGAATTACCAAAACTAAAATTACAGGAAGAAATAGAAAACTTGAACAGACCCATAACCAGCAAAGAAACTGAATCAGTAATCAAAAACTCCCAACAAACAAAAGTCCAGGACCAAATGGCTTCCCAGGGGAATTCTACCAAACATTTAAAGAAGAGTTAATACCTAATACCTATTCTTCTCAAATTATTCCAAAAAATAGAAGAGATAAGAAAACTTCCAAACTCATTCTATGAGAGCAACAATACCCTGATACTAAGACCAGATAAAGTCACAGGATACAAAAATCAACGTACAGAAATCTGTTGCATTTCTATACATCCATAGTGAAGCAGCAGAGAGAGAAATCAAGGAATTGATCCCATTTCCAATTGCATCAAAAACCAGAAGATACCTAGGAATAAACTTAACCAAAGAGGTGACCGACCTGTACTCTGAAAGCTGTAAAACACTGATGAAAGAAATTGAAGATCACCCAAAGAAATGGAAAAACATTCCATGCTTATGGATTGGCAGAATAAATATTGGTAAAATGTCTATACTACCCAAAGCCACCTACACATTTAATGCAATCCCTATCAAAATACCAATAGCATATTTCACAGAGCTAGAACAAACAATCCTAAAATTTGTATGGAACCAAAAAAGACTGCAAATAGCCAAAGCAACCTTGAAAATGAGAAGCAAAGCTGGAGACATCACAATTCTGGACTTCAGAGTCTAGACTGCTGACCATTACACCATGGGGCCACAATTCTGGATTTCAAGTTATATTACAAAGCTGTAGTGATCAAAACAGTATGGTACTGACATAAAACTAGACACACAGATCAATAGAATAGAATACAAAACCCAGAAATGAATAACAAGTATATGGTCAAATAATCTTCACCAAAGGAAAGAATATGCAATGGGAAAAACACAGTCTTTTCAACAAATGGCATTGGGCAAACTGGACAGCAACATGCACAAGAATGAAAAGTGGACCACTTTCTTACACTAAACACAAAAAAAAACCTCAAAATGGATTAAAGTCCTAAATGTGAGACTTGAAACCATCAAAATCCTAGAGGAGAACGCAGGCAGTAACCTCTTTGACACTGACTCTATCAACTTCCTTCTAGATATGTCCCTTGAAGCAAGGGAAACAAAAACAAACTATTAGGACTATACCAAAATAAAAAGCTTCTGCACAGTGAAGAAACAATCAAAAAAACTGAAAGGCAATCTATGGAATGGGAGAAGACATTTGCAAATGACATATCTGATAAAGGGTTAGTAGCCAAAATATATAAAGAACTTCTAAAACTGAACACCCAAAAAAGGAATAATCTAATTAAAAAATGGGCAGAAGACATGAACAGACATTTTTCCAAAGAAGACATCCAGATGGCCAACAGACACATGAAAAGATGCTCAACATCACTGATCCTCAGGGAAATGCAAATCAAAGCTACAATGAGATATTATAACCTCACACCTGTCAGAGTGGCTAAAATCAACAACACAAGAAACAACACATGTTGGCGAAGATGTAGAGAAAGGGGAACCTCTTGCACTGTTGGTGAGAATGCAAACTGGTGCAGCCACTTGGAAAACAGTACAGAAGTTCCTCAAAAGGTTAAAAATACAACTACCTTACAACCCAGCAATCACACTACCAGGTATTTACCTGAGGAACACAAAAATACTAATTCAAAGAGACACATGCACCCCAATGTTTATAGCAGCATTATCTACAACAGCCAAATTTTGGAAACAGCCCAAATGTCCATCGACTGATGAATGGATAAAGATGTGGTAGAGAGGGTACCTGGGTGGCTCAGTTGGTTAAGCGACTGCCTTCGGCTCAGGTCATGATCCTGGAGTCCCAGGATCGAGTCCCGCATCAGGCTCCCTGCTCGGCAGGGAGTCTGCTTCTCTCTCTGAACCTCCCTCCTCTCATGCTCTCTATCTCATTCTCTCTCTCAAATAAATTAAAAAAAAAAAAACAGATGTGGTAGAGAGAATGGGATATTACTCAGCCATAAAAAAAAAAAAAGAATGAAATCTTGCCATTTGCAACAAAGTGGATGGATTTAGAGACTATTGTACTAAGTGAAATAAGTCAGACAAAGACAAACACCATATGATTTCACTCATGTGGAATTTAATAAATAAAACAAAGAAGCAAAGGGAAAGAGAGAGAGAAAGAAAGAGAGAGAGGGAGGGAGAGGCAAACCAAGAAACAGACTCTTAAATATAGAGAAATAAACTGATGGTTACCAGAGGGGAGGTGGGGTAGGAGGATGGATGAAATAGGTGATGGGTATTAAGGAGTGTATTTCTTGTGATAAGTACCTGGTATTTTACGGAAATGTTGAATCACTATATTGTACACCTGAAACTAATATTACACTCTATGTTAACTATGCTGGAATTTAAAAACTTAAAAAAAAAAAAAACTTAAAAAAAAAGATCTGAGTCCTTACTCTTGGAAACCATTTATACAAAGTATTATGGATATCTATATTATATAGATAAAGCACTCTGCAGCAATTGAGATTAAATGAGGGCCTTTTGGTTCTGCCTGTTATAACAAATGAAGTTAGTAGACTTAGGAATTTTTTTTAGAGTATCTTTAGCTGAAATAATGTTCATGTTTTTCTTTTTTCCATTTTAAAATCCAAACATAAAACTTTTTTTTTCCTACTCAGATGAAGAATCATTGGGAGAGGGAATGATACAATGATCCAAACTGATCAGATGGAACAATAAAACAAATGATTTTTAAACATAACTCAGTTTTTCACTGCAGTCTGGAGTTAGACAATAAAACTGTTTATGTCATTTGTTGTGGCTTCTCTGTTGCCTGAAGGAAAGGCAGAATATTTAAAATGTTTAAATGTTTTCATATTGCATTTGGAAAAGGTCTCATGATTTGAATTTTGGTCAGATATACTCAACTTCATGCGATAGCAAGACGAAGACTATGCCTTCCATGTATCTCAAGAAATAGTTTATTGTGTCTCAGAGTGGGAAGGAACATACAGATTAAATGAAGAACATACCAGAATGTTTAAATTATATCAGTAACCTATTGGTTTTGGGTGAACATTTTGATAACTTAAACCTGAGTCACTGCTATGGACTGAATGCTTGATTCTCCTCCAAAGTCATATGCTGAACCCTTAATCCCCCTATGGTGGTATTAGGAGGTGGGGCCTTTGGGAAATAAGTAGGTCTTGAGGGTGGAGACCTCATGATGGAATTAATGCCCTTAGAGAGATGGTCTCTCTCTCCACCATGTGAGGCAATGAGAAGGCAGCCATTTCATTGGACCAGGAAGAGAGCTTTCCCAGACTCCAGAACTCTGAGAAACAAATGTCATTTACATCACCAGTCTATGGTATTTTGTTATAGAAGCCTGAGCTGACTAACACAATCGCCTTAAGTAAATTTACCACTCCACCGAGTAAAAGAACACTTTATAAAAATTATTTGTTGAAGATGCCACTGAAGCAATGGAATAAATTAACAGAAACATCTAGTTGCTCAACAACCACTGTCTCCTTAACTTAATTCCTGTAATTCTCACCATTACTATAATGTTTCTCTCTCCCTTTGGAGCTAGAAACATTAGACTCATTCCGATCCTGAGCTGGGACATCTGCTGCAGCATGATGGCCTCCAGATGCCTTGGCTGTGAGGTTTATAGTCTCTGTCCTGCTGGGTTTTCTCCCTTTCAGGCAAGGTCTGCATCCTGCCTCATCCATCTAGACATCAAGCTCTCAGTTGCTTGCTTACACTAATCTATTATCGAACACCTCTCCTTGCAACTGCAAGCTCCAACGAAAACATACCCACTCTCTTCTCACGTAACTTTACTTCTCCTACGTAACTTCCATTCCCTTTGCCTACCACTCACACAAAACATTCCCCATCCTTTAAAAAACAAACCAGGGGCGCCTGGGTGGCTCAGTGGTTAAGCGTCTGCCTTCAGCTCAGGTCATGATCCCGGGGTCCTGGGATCGAGCCCCACATCGGGCTCCCTGCTCGGCAGGAAGCCTGCTTCTCTCCCACTCCCCCTGCTTGTGTTCCCTCTCTCGCTGTGTCTCTCTCTGTCAAATAAATAAAATCTTTAAAAAAACCAACAACAACAACAAAAACAACAAAATTCCTTCAACCTTCTTCTCTTCCAATAGCTTGAAGGCAAAATTTGCACTCTGCTACCTCAACCTCTTCTGCCAGATTTGACCACCCTCCTCCTTCTTGAAATACAGACAGCACTCGTTTCTGGTACTCCTGCTTCTTTGGCTGCTGTGTTATTCTCTGACTCCTCCTCCTTTTGCCCCCAGAGCCAGCACGCTGTACAAGTGCAGGGGGCACCATGCCCAGCACAGTGTGGAGTTGAGGAGTGTACAGACTTCACAACCACAGCTGACGGTCCTGGCTCTTGCTTACACATGTGTTCCCTTGACTGTGGGGCTTTCCAGAATCCTAGCCTATGCAGACCTTTCTCATTCTACAAGCGCCTCCTGGGAAATCACATTTCCTCCCTCCAGCTGAATTAATTGCACACTCTTATCCCAATGACTCTCAAAATTGTATCCCTTGCCTCCCAAGCTTACTATATTCCTGAGCCTCTACCCTCTCCACCAGGATGCCCAAGAAAAACTCAAAATTTCCCTATTCTTCAGCTCTTTCCCTCTTTGGCACTTACTTTCACTATTTACATTACCCTATCAAGTTGACAAACCAGGACATTCACCATCCTTTCTTACTCCATAAATACAAAACAGATCGGTCTTTTTTGCATCAGACCTGTACTGTTATTCAACTTTTTATATATGCACTAGCTCTCTAAGTAGAACAGGGACCTCACCTTTGCAACCTCGTATTGTAACTATTCCCCCAAAAGCTGTTATTGTGCAATGCTTCCCTTCATCTCACTTACAGAATCTATAGTAGGGATTGAAATGCAGAGTTCAGTATAGAAAACACTATTCTCACAATGGTTAACTGAACATAATAAAAAAAGAAAACACTATTCTCTGCCATTAAGTTAATCAGCATATATCATCTAAGTACAGGCTATTGTAGGAAATCTTGAGATGAGACCACTTGGATCCTGGCATCACTAGGCAATTATTCATTCCTATTTTGCCAATGAGGATACTGAGACTCAGAGATGGGGATGCTAACACTTCCTTGGTGAAGGCCAAATTCTGAAATCTGGGAAAGCAAGCCTATTACTCCTTAATCCTTGCAATCTGGCTTCTATTCCTATCTGGCAAAGCTGCTTTTGCTAAGTCATCTGCACCATCCAATCGTCAGTCTGTCTTTCCCTGTCCAAGCTTGACTCTGCCATACCTTGGTCACACCCTTCTGGGAAACATCCCGCTGCCTTCCCTGAGTTGGCGAGCTCACTTTCTCCCCTTCAGTGGTGTGTTCCTGACCCACGCCTCCACCCTGCACCCTCCCTGGTGCTTTAGGAGAATGCTCAACAGCACAGATCTAAATCGCCAGGTCCCCATAACTATCTGCTGGACTTCTTCAACTATTTGTCCCACGGGAGACTCCCAAATTAATATGTCCAGAAAGGACTCATTTATCCCCTAACTAATTCTCCTGTAGGTTGGTTTGACTGAAGGATGACTCTCAGACATCAGGGGTGGGTCACACCCCAGACAGTGATGCCAATGGCTGGCAGCGTTTATCCCCCCACATCTCTAGCCCTGCCCTCTCCTTACTGTTCCTCCACCCGAGATCCTCACGTGGGCTCCATGAACACTCAACCCACCTTCTAGAACAGCCTCTTCTAGCTCCTCTCTGAGGACCAAGCTGTCCTGAGTCATTAGGGTGGTGAGGCTGCATCATGTTAGGCCCCCAAGACTGGAGGCATTTGCGGAAATAGTGTACCCTGACTTACTAAGTAGGCAATGAAATAGGAAATGTATTTCAACTTTTAGTTCCATTTCTCTCCCCAAGTGGTCAACAACTGGGGTAGGTTTGAATTTAGATATAGTTTAGCCAGATCCCTCATGCTTCCCTTCAACCATGCCAAATGGGAAAGCATCTAGGGAGTCCAGGCCTGCTCACTAAGTGATAACTCAAAGCCAACAAGTTATGTCAGTTGCAAAAAAGTTATGAAAAATTCTGTTTCAAAGGTCAAAGTAACCCCTGAGGGTTAATTTTAAGAAAAAAAAAATCTACTTGTCTGATTGGATTGGAAACTGGAAAGAGCTGAAGGAATTCTATTTTCTTCTTGAACAAGATGACATTTCTGTCAGCTGGATAAATGTTGTCATGACTGAACTTGTCATTTTCCCATTTGCCACCCCCAGCCTTCCTCCCGAGGTGGGTATATCTGGAGGGCTAGGCAAGGTTTGTACATAAAGGAAATGCCTTAAATAGTTAAAACTTTGCACTCTACATATTTATAAATTTAAAACTTTGGGGGAAATTCTCATTTTTTACATTTTTCTAGTGGAATTGAGATGGTTTTTAGAGTCTGTTTAATCGCAGTCCCTGAGTTCAACCAAGGCTCAATCTTTCACTCCTGGGAATTCAAAGAACATCACATTTCTTAAACAGCAGCTGAGATTCTGGAGGTGCAACCTAATGACCTGGGGCTGAAGTAAAATCAACCTAAGCTACACAGGACTTCTGATTATTGAACAGGCTCCCTAAAGTTCACTACTAGAAATTTTTTGTTTGCTAATTCCAATTCTGAAAGATTTCCTTTACTAAAATACACAGCATGAGGAATGAGTTTCTAAATGGTAGCGGCCTATTTGGTAAATGATATTTGCTTTGAATACCCAATGATATCTTTATAGATGGAATTAAATTAAAATTAGGGGGAGTAGTTCTTTCATTTTTCTAAACTTGAAACACTACAATCATTAAGTATAGTGGAGTTTCTTTATCTACGGTTGAGAAAAATATTTTCTGTATTAAGGTTAAAATTTTAAAAACATGTAAAGACAAACTCAAGAAAGTTATACTACTAAAAAAAAAAAAAGAAAGTTATACTACTACTAATTAACATTTACTAAGCACTTTGGCTATGTTTATTTACCTTGTTTCCACAGTTAGGATGACAACACATATATATTTAAGTGTGGTTTAACAAAAACTCTCATTCCTTTTGATGGCTGCATAATATTCCATTGTATATATTTATACCACTTCTTCTTTATCCATTCATCTGTCGATGGACATCTTGGCTCTTTCCACAGTTTGGCTATTGTGGACATTGCTGCTATAAACATCGGGGTGCGCGGACCCCTTCGGATCCCTACATTTGTATCTTTGGGGTAAATACCCAGTAGTGCAATTACTGGATCGTACGGTAGCTCTATTTTCAACTTTTTGAGGAACCTCCATACTGTTTTCCAGAGTGGCTGCACCAGCTTGCATTCCCAATAGTGTAGGAGGGTTCTCCTTTCTCTGCATCCCCGCCAACATCTGTCGTTTCCTGACTTGTTAATTTTAGCCATTCTGATTGGACTGGGCGATGGACACTAGGGAGGGTATGTGCTCTGGTAAGTGCTGTGAATTGTGCAAGACTGTTGAATCTCAGATCTGTACCTCTGAAACAAATAATGCAATATATGTTATAAAAAAAGAAGAAGAAGATAGCAGGAGGGGAAGGATGAAGGGGGGGAATCGGAAGGGGAGACAAACCATGAGAGACGATGGACTCTGAAAAACAAACTGAGGGTTCTAGAGGGGAGGGGGTTGGGAGGATGGGTTAGCCTGGTGATGGGTATTAGGGAGGGCACGTTCTGCATGGAGCACTGGGTGTTATACACAAACAATGAATCATGGAACACTACATCTAAAACTAATGATGTAATGTATGGTGATTAACATAACAATAAAAAATTAAAAAAAAAAAAACCCCTCTCAATGCTGCTTGCTGCTAGGGAGGAACTGGGCCCGGCTCCATTTGCCTTAGCTTCCAAAGGCTGACTGGCTCTTCCTCTTTAAGAATTCTTGTCTTAATGCAGTTGTAGTGCACCTTCATGATATTGCTTACTTGAAAAAGTTAATCCTATGTCAAGGATTTGGAGCCCAAAAGAAGTAGAGTGCACCAACTTTTATAAACTTTACATATATTTCTTGGCCTTTATACTATTTCTCTAATAGAGGTCACAAGCAGAAGGTCCTAGGATAAAAGTAACCTACAAATATGTGTGGTTGGGCCTGCATGCTGTTGCCTTTCACATAAAAGAATTTTAATTATCCTCTAAGATTTAAAAGTTAGGGTATTTCATTTTTGGTTTCCATATCCTCTTGAAAAATATGGCAAGCTCATTAACAATAGGCCCAAATTCCCACAGGGCAGCAATGAGCTCAGGGGCTGGCCAGGCCTTGCCACTGGCTTGCCTCTCCCTCCTCGCGGCCCCCACAGACCCAAGCCGAGGTTGGTTGCAGTCCATCATACTACTCACGCAGTGGTTTGTCTTTCATCCACCTACTTTCATCCACCTTGCGTTACTTTACCAGCCAACTTCCTGGAGGTATTTGAGTTTGCAGCTCCTATCCTTAATTGTAAACATAATAATAGCGAACCCCTCCATAGTGCTTAGTAGGGCCAGACACTGTCCTAAGTATTTAGCATGCATTAACTCATTTAACCTTCAGAATAACCCTGGATGGTGAACACTTATTAGCATTTCCATTTTGTGGAAAAGGAAACCGAGACATCAAGAAGCCAAGAACTCACCCATGGCAACACACATTTCATCAATAGGGGTATCTGGCTCACCGGCAGGCCCAGTCTGGAACCTGAGAACCCGACCATTGGGACTTATTTCCACATGTAGTGGAAGGCTCTTCACAACTACATCAATAGTGTCCTTTCAGTTCTGTCCATATGTCAGGAAGAGAGTGTCTAATGAGTGCTAATTATTTCTTTGAAACACCTAAGAATCAAAACTTTAGGTCCAGATTGGACCCTAGGTAGCCTTTTATTTAAGCCTGTGGCACTTGATTAGACAAGCTGCCCCTTCTGTAAGGCTCTGTTACTCTCTGTCAGAAACCGCTATTACAAAATGACACAGGGATGGTTACAAGTCCAGAGGTATTTCTGGTGCTGTGCTGATTGACTGTGCTGATGGTACAGTGGTCCCAGATTCCAGAACCTGTCTTATTACTTTTTAGAGTAAGACTTATTTTGGTATTTGCAAGCATATGAAACAAACAAAATGCTTGATAAAAATTGCCATAAAGATGTATGGCAAATACCTATCTCTTATTCTACACAACTACCAACCACTAACTTCAACTTTTCATTCAAGCTAGATTCCTCATTTCATGATTATGACCAAAAAAAAAAAAAAAAACCAACAGTGCTGATCTTATCTCATATCTCAAAATCCCAGGAATGTTAAGCTATTTCACTCTGCTCAAGAATGGACTTGGAACAGTGAAAGGAGTTCTCTTCCATGGACATGACATAATCTGCAAAAACTTTACCATGGAGAGGTGAACCCTTCAAATCAGCATGTCCTTTCGGTGTTTTTCCTTCTCGTGATGTAGGACTTGAAAATTATGATAATCAAAGATTTGCACTTCACACATATCATTTAATTTAATCCAAATGTCAATTCAATGGTACAGGTTTATTATCTCCATATTGACAAGGATTTGAACCAAGTCCATCTGATACCTGTATTATGGTTTATTCTACTATCCCACTACCATCCCATAACACCTTCTAGATGCTGATTAAGTCACTGCTCCAGAAGGCTTCCAAGTATCCAGTGCTCTCCTGGACAGGGTCTGCTCTGGAAAATCAATAGTCCTTCCAGGGCCTGAGGTTGACAGCATCACCCACCTGAGAGACACACGCAATACAAAGCCCGACAATGAACAGAAGAAATGCAAATTGCCAGCACATAATAAGTTGGAAGCACATTACAAAGCTAAATTAGTTCTTTTCAAATGGGACAGACACATGGTGACCTAATTAGGAGTCCAAAGGATTTTGGAGAGGATGAAAGGAATAATCTGAGAATCTATGCAGGAATATTCTTAAAATAGAGATGAAAATTCTCAACAGTAAGTTCTGGAAGATGTTGGAAAAGATAACTGCACCTAGTGCAAATATATTTATTTCAACTCATCACTGCTCACATTTTCTAGTCTAACAAAGCAGAACCACTGAGTTGTTTGAAACGTGAAAACCCTCTTCCGATTATACAGCAGAGACCACATCAGGAATCTAGGTTAAAAGCAGAGTGCTCAGTCTCAGTAGAGGGCAATGCAAAAGTGCTGAACGGGAATCTGTGTGAACTTACAGGACTGTGGTCTGCTGCGGCACCTGAGGAATGTGATCCAGCATCAAGTGCATACAGCGGACGGTGCTCTTCAAGCAAAGGCACCGGCTAGGGCAGGGTAGCACTGGCAGGCACCACACGACCAGGAGAAAGCAAATGGTCCAGCAGAGGAGTCTGGACTCCATCGCTCCACCCGCTGCTGGAAGCGAAGAAGCAGGAGCAGCAGCAGCAGCAGCGGTGTTGGTGGCGGCGGTGGCTGCGGTGCGGGACCTGCGGTGCAGAGGCAGGCCTGCCGTGCGGAGCGGAGCCGGGCTTGGGAGGCCCAGCTAAGCGCCGCTCCCAGGGAAAACTCAGCCTCTGACCAATCCCGGAGCAGGGAGATCACATTACAGGGCGGAGGGCGCCCGCCGCCTCTAGGGGGCGCTGGACCCCCAGGGACGAGGAGAAGCTTGTCCGAGCCAAAGCCGCTTTAGGAAACAAACCTACTCTATTTGCGCAGCATGATGCAAATAGAAACTTTTCCAAAGTTGCTTCCCCTGCACATGCTACGTAAGCGCCAGCCTCTTAGCCCCTAGTTGTGCTTTTTTCTCCCCCTATCTGTCCTTTTGAAGCGCAAGTTGATTATTTATTGAATCAATGCAGAACAGCCTTTCTTTTTATCTGGCAGTATTACCAAATCCTAAAGGGCAGACAGAGTTCTAATTAGTTGATCTAGGCTCACATTTTCCTTCCCTGCTCCAAAGTATGCTTTCACAAAATGGTTTCATTTCTTCCTGTATATTCTACACCTGAAGCCCAAAGCATTTCACTCATGAGATTCAAACCAGCTACTTCCGATTTCTTCCTTTAATATTTAAAGCTGTTATGTCTACACCATGAACTCCTACACCAACATGCAGAGGAGACAAACTGATAGACAAACATATGTGTAAAGTAGAACGAGGCCGAGCCACCGCTGGGCTCAGTGGCCGCACCGCTGGCTGTAGACGCATTTTTCACCAGGTTTAACGGGCCACGGGTCACTGAGGTGAGCAGCCCTGAGGACACTGGCAAAGACAGACTCCAACAAACAGGCCTTAAACACGAGTTTTTTGGTCACTCTAGGCAGGTGTTCAGAAAAGGTTTTTGGTTTTAACCTTAAAGACTAAAATTTCCAAACAAATCTTATCCCTAAACTAGCACTTTAAAAAATGTAAAAGTAATAGAAAAATTAAAACTTGGGATGGTCCAATGTAGGCAACAATCCCAGATGACCAGACTGGGAGACAAATCTAATGATTGCAGATCTAGTTTTGTCAAACTTTATCAATCTTATGAAGGAAAATAAATTTGCCTTCTTTCCAGTAATTTTTCAGTCCCTTTACATTCTACAGTGGGTGAATAGTGCCCTCTTTTGGCAAAATGTTCAAACTTAAATATGTGGGGCTTTATTATTTTATTAAAATACAGAGATCGCAAGAAAAAAATAATCTCTATGAAAAAGAATGATTTTAAAACAAACCAAGTATGCTTGACAGTTGTTCAATGTTTATTTTTTTTTTGTCTAAGTATCGAAATAAACTAAAAAAGCTAATTTCTTCCTTTAAATCCCATGCCTTACAATTACTGTGCTTTTGCCAATGTTTGTGACTTGGAGGACTTGGATGAGCAAGGCATACAAGTTTGTGCCTTGTTTTCAGTTCAAAACATAATACTAGCTTGTACTGATAGAGCATTTATCCAGGGTAGACTATACACTCTCTACTTTAGAAACCTAAGCTGCCATTAAATGAGAAAATTCTACTGATTTCCTCCCGTGAATATAGGGCTAAGAATTGCAAGCAAGGCACAGAGAACCACATGCATGACACAGCCACTATAGACCATAGATTCTTTCCTAGAATGCCTCAGGACAACTTTCCCGCAGAAAACTATTATTATATATGTTAAGTATTAGAAGCATTTTAAAAAATGCAATGAGCTGCTAAGTTAAACATGTATACTAGAGTCCAAAAAGGAAGAGAAAATGAGAAGCTAGCAAGGTAGATAAACACTGAAGCCTGGTTCAGCTTGAGAGTACTTGCTTAACCAAGTAAAATAAAGAGATTTGGGGAGAGCAGGGTTACAGGAAGAAGAAAAAGCCTAGAGTGGAGGGTCTTAACTGGAAAACCTGTATTTTCATCAAGTTCATTAAGGATGATCTAGAATTAATCCACTTTACCCCCAGCCCCATCCACCCAGAGAACACAAGGAAAATTGCCTGTCTCAAACTTGCTATGGGGAGGAAGAGAATACAAATATCTCCCTGCAGATGTAATACCCCCAAATTAGCTTCTAAAATAAAAATTTTAAAAGATACACTAGGTGACCACCAACACCCCCCAAAAAGCTATAGGAATATCAAACCAAATGGACTTTGAAGTAAAGAATACAAAGGAGGTTCCCACATAATGTTAAAGGTTCAAATCACCAAGCAGACACAGGGAACCTAGAAGTGTAGCATCATTGCATCAAAATATACAAAGGAAAAATTGAAAGACCTATAATGAACTGACATTCTACCATCAAAGTGAGAGATTCTGCTGAAAATCATAAGAGCATACCAAAAAAAAGCTTACTTAAACTATATGAGATTTGAATACAATAAAAAATTTGATTCAAATGGCATTTACAGAATACTATGCTGAACAGAATATATATTTGAAACACATCAAGCCATTCATTAAAAATGACTATAAATGGGCAATAAAACAAGAAATAAGGTTACTCCTGTTCATGGCTTCTATTCAACACTGTACGGGAGGTCCCAACCAGCATATCTGGCAAAATAAAAATAAACCCAAGGAAACCCAAAGGAAACCCAAGGAAACCCAAAGGAAAAAATAAACTGTCTTTATAAAGATGATTTGGTTGTCTATTTGAAAATTTAGAACAATCATAAGTCAGTGGGATTTAAGTAATGTACAAAAATCAATAACGGAGCAAAAAGTGATTTTAACAAACAATACAACAGCATTGAAAAATATAAAATATCTACACATAAATCAAAAGATGCTTGAAACAAAATTGTGTACCTTTAAGACATTAAATAAATAAATAAATGGAGAGAAGTACAATATTCATGGATTGGAGGACTCCATATCATAAACATGTTAATTCTCACACAAACTGATCTATAAATTCAGTGATTCCAAAGGAAATCCCAAGAGGACTGTGTATATGTAGTCTAAGAAGCTGATTCTAAATTGTGTATCAAAGTCAATGGTCCAAGGATAGCCAAGAAATTCCTGAAATTTAAGTTGAAGGGACTTATCTTACTAAATCGAGAATTATTGTACCTATAGTAAATAAGGCTGTGTAGTTTTAGCACAGGGATCCGTAAATTGACTAACAAAATAGAAAAGAAAACCTAGACACAAAGCACAAAGATACAAAAATTTATGACAGTTAACTGCAGATCAGAGGAAGAAAATGGGACTTTTCAAAAAATGGTGTTGAAACAGTTGATCAACAAAGTAAAAAAGTATTATTTCTCACTTTACACAAAGATCAATAGCAGGTGTACTACAGACTTAAATGTGAAAAACAAAAATCATAGAACTTTTGTAAGAAAATACAGGCTAATATTTTCATGATTCTGGATTGAGGTTGTGTGAGGATGAATCTGACACAATTAAATTTGAAAATTCTAATTCAAGAAAGACACCACAAACAGAATGAGAACAGAAACCACAAACTAACGAAAGATACTTGCAATACATGTAACTGACAATGGGTCAGGCTACATAAGGAACTCTACAAGCCAACTTCTTTAAAAGAAACTATCGAATAAAACATTTCCAAAAGACTCTAATGGGAACTCTACAGAAAGGAAACCTAAAACCAAGAAACACTCAAAAAGGTACAAAACCTCCTTAATAAGCAACAAAGCCTCTATAACACTTCACAGTACTAAATAGGCAAAATCGCTATCAAATGTAGGTGAGGTTATGGAATAACTGGAACGTTTAAACGCTATAGGAACGAACATCATGTTACACTATTTTGGGGAAATAAATTTGCACCACCTAGTGAAAGTGAGTAGGAACATATTCTATGATCCAGTAATTCTACTCCTAGATGTACACTCTATGAAGACTCTTGCACACATACAGTCACAAGACCTGTTGAAGAATGTTGACGAGCAAACTATTTGATGTAACAACAGATGTCCATCAACAGTAGAATGAATAATTAAACCAAGTTGTGGATGTAACTTAACTATATACAACATGGAACAATCTCAGAAAGGCAACCTGGAGTGAAAAAGTAACCTGCAGAATAGAGAGTATGATTCCACTTATATAAAGTTAAGTATGTATGAAGCCAGATGATACACTGTTTAGAGATACAAACATATGTGCTAAAGCTATAGCAAAAGGCAAGGTTGCAATAAACACAAAAGGAACACCCCAGAGAGGAATTAAGAGGAGATTAGGAAGGGGCACACAAGTCATGGTAATGTCAGTAGTCAAATCTAGTAGTAGGTACACACGTGTACGTACAGGTACACTGAATTATTCCTTGCGTTTTGCATATATCTTCTAAATATCCTTCATCTATACTGAATATAAAAACAAATTTAAAAAACAAAACCTACACTGCTTTAGAGGTGGCAACAGTCAAAAGGAAATGAGATGTCCAATTATGGACAACTGTATGTAACACTTCAAGCATATATCCATAGGTGTATTAAGATTTTCTAAATTAAAAAGAAGAGAAAAAGAAAGCCAGGCCACTGGAGAACAAAATTTAATTATATGCAACTGTTTATTTAAAATAGTTTTCCAAGCCTTCCCATGATTTCACAGGTGTTGCTTCACTTTTATCCTCTCAAACAGCTAGAAACCAACACAACATTTTTTGTATTTTAACCACTATGTATGCTATTTTAATGACATTTTTCTTTACTAAGACTAGAATCAAATGTGTCAACCAATAAGAGATGTAGATTTAAATTATCTTCTTGGTAGTAATGGTGCCGCTGAAGGTTTCTTGGATTTATCAGATGCCGGATGCTATTTCAAGCCATTTCCATCTAGCTGTCTGACTTAGGAAAATCATGCTATCTCCCCAGCCCTACTTTCTCTCTGTAAAATAAAATAAAATAAAAACTAGATTAGATTATTTCTATTGTTTTATCTGGCCACTAAAATCCCATGAATATATTCCTCATCATTTTCAATTAATTTTACTTAACCTCTATTTGCTACTTTTCCACCTATAAAACATAATTGACCATCCTCAAGTAACCATGAATTCATTAAAAAATAAACACAAACACAAAATATTCTTAATCATTCTAATATATTCCCATTAATAGATAAAAGGGCTTTTCACTTGAATTTTCATTTTTTATTTCTACTTCTTTATTTAAAGTCAATAATAAAGTCACAACTATAAAATGAATGAATTGCATTTAAAAACACAAAAGATACATTTCAATGACAAAAAATATGTAATGATCATGAAAATCTACTGTACACTTTACTAAGGTCAACAGAATAAGAGAGCATATGAACAAGTCAATCTTCAAATATATCCTTAACAAAAACTCTCTTTTGAATGGTAAAATCATCATTTAAGAATATGTATGTTTACATAACTGGACACTAGCTCCAAAACCAACAAAGTGTGTAGAGGGCAGCCAGGGAAGGGTGCTAGATAAAAATATGTGGGCACTGGGAACTTGATATTAAACCTCTAAAACTAACAATTTTAAATAAAATGAACATTCTTAACAAATGACAATTGTATAAAACTATTTTTTTTCCTTGATAGAAATGAGATGGGACATTTCTTAACAGTAACAGCTTAGTAATCATCTAAAAAAAAAATTGTGGAGATATACACAACTCCACACCCTAGCCCCTAACCCCAATCATTGGTATAAAATAAATACCTTCCATGAAATTATCTTTCCCATTACTAAAATATCCTCATTTACTTGGGAGAATTCATACTTAGAATATTTCAAACACTTGTTTTTAAATAGGTAGAATCACCAGATCTGAGATTTTTGAAACCATCTATGTATTACTAATAGTTCAATCTTTCAAGAGATAATAATCGTTTTTACTATATACATTAATTGGATTTCCTTAAACATATTTGATCAACTACGGCAATAGTGATGCTGGTGGTAGTGATACTCTCAAATTTTTCCTTTTAAAAAGTACATAATCCATGTGACACTAAGTAGTAAATATGTTACACTGTGTACTTTCTTAAAAGGAATGACTGTTTTCAGGTCCTAGTAGGAAGAAAAGAAACCAACAATGGCATTTACTACCTGTTTTATCACTGATAAGCTATAACTAATAGTCAAATGATGGATAGTATAAGTATATGATATTAAGAAAAAAGTGAAAATCATTATAATTTTACCAAAAAAAACCAAAAAACAAAAAACCACACACACCATGAGAAGTTAAATGAGCACAACATAGGTCCCGATATACTATGATTCTGAACACAATTTTCAAAGCAAAAAGGCATCTCCATACAATTCCTGTGAATATCTCATACACTACATAAAGATGAATTTCAAAGCAAATGTAGGTTAGCTCAGTTCCACCTTGTCAAAGACAAATATTTAAATGAACTAGGAGTTCCATTTGCTAAAGTGCACCTGCTGACCAAATCTGCTCTGGTCCTGCCTCTGAGCGCAACTCAAGAAAGAGGCTGTTACCCATGTTTACTCCCTGTCTGTGCTGTCCACAGTCATTCGGAACAATGCATATTCTTTTTTAAACCAAATACTTTATACATTGGATAACAGAAAATCCAATCCTAAATGTACTATCTTCTAAAACTCCAACAAGTAAGATAACCTCATTATTTTTAAATACTGAAAATGTAAAGGGTCCACACAAATTAAGAAATGTATTAGGTATATACTTTTTATTTAATACTCACTTGATGTGCTCTTAAAATCTCTATGAGAGAAGCAGATAGTTTCCCCTGTCTTTTGGCAATAGATTCAAAAGCAAAAGTAGCAGTGCTGTTGAATTCCACGAAACTTTTTTTTTAAAGCTAAATTATTCAGTATCGGTATTGTTATTGCACTCATATATTGCCCGGAATACTATAGCAACTCAGTAATAGTGATTGCAACAAAGTAAGGTAAGTGGGTCTACACAGCATTTGATCTTCTAATTATGTAAGAAAGTTTTCATAGAGGAAATGCAAACAACTACAATTCAAAAACCAGTATATGCTTAACAATTACTTAACCTTATACAAAATTAAATGTAAGCCTCACCACTACAAATCTGTAAGGAATCAGAAAAGGATTTACAGTACACAAATCTTGAGTATTGTTGCATTCCACTCTTGAAGTCACTCTGAGTTAAAACAGCATTTTTTCCAAGATTTAAAGAAAAATATATTTTATAAAAGAGATTCTTTTTAATTACTGAATACATCATTTTTTATTACTAAGACAGAAACAAGTTATACTTTTTCCACTATAATTCGCTCTGATGAAAGAATTCTCTTTTAACTCCTAACAAATGCTACATTTTCAAGACTAAAGGAATAATCAGTAGGCATTCTTTCTTCTTGATCTAAGTTATTTTTCTCTGAAATATGTCAAGTAAGCCTTTAAAGATTCAGGGAGGGGGAGTTTCATGATTTTTTCTCTCAGTAAATTCTGAGGTGGCTCCTCGGGCTTCATGGCTTCACCGTGATCTTTCTCTTCCTCTTCTTTGTTATCTTCTTCCATTTTTTCATCCTCCTCACTGTCTAGAGGCTGAGGAATAAGCTGATTACCCACAAATACATAAGTATTAATTCTCTGTTTAACCCTCTTTCTTTTCCTTTTTGGTGGAGCCCTCTGAGGAATCCCCTTGGCCTGCATCTCATCATTTATGAAATTTCTAAGTGTACGTCGAATATAAATACGAGCCAAGTCCTGGAGATTCCTGACAGCACAGGGGGCTAAAAAAACAAAAACAAAAACAAAACACACACACATAAAACATAAAAAAGTAAAACATCATATATTGCTCATTTCTTCGCAGAACAAAACAAGTATTTCTTAGCAAACGTTAGAAAACACAGAATGTATAAAAACTCTAACTTTCATCTAACAAAGATTTCAAGATGCTTACTATTTGCCAAGCCACTATTCTAAATTCTTGGACAGTGGAAAGGTTTCTATGTACAGATATGTGTGTCCCCATATATATGCATAAAAATTCTTTGAAAGAATAAGTAAGAACTTAGAAACAGGCTACATGAGAATGAAGTAATTAGACAACAAGATAAAAGAGAGATTTTATACTACCTATTTCTTATACTTTTTGATGTTGAAAACCATATGAGAATGATCTATTCCAAAAACTCTAATAAAGGCAACATTTGAACTGCTGCCTCAGTCTGAGCTTTAGAGCTGTTACTCATGCACGTACACACACACACACACACACACACACAGTTTTTCTCTGTAAATCAGTGAGTAGAACTGGTTCATAGGCAAAGGGCCACCACAAATCATGCTGTAAACAATTTAATAACCCAAAAACACACCACAGATTTCCTTAAGTTATTGATGTTTACTTCTATCAAACACATCACAGTTGTACCCTATCGGGTCTGTCATTTCACTCCCTCTCCCACAGACCTATGAACGCATAAGCCCTAGAACACACACTCTTCTTTGTAGCCTGTTCCAATACTTTATACATAGAGAAATTAATTTTCTAGTCCCACTAAGTTTCCATCCCTGCGGAAATAAAACTGTCATCAAGGATCCCTCTCAAATGCCTAAACAAAATAAAACATAACCCTCCTCCAGTTTAAACAGCATTAAAAAATCTTCACTATTTTTTCTTTCTTTACTTTTGGTACTCTTTTCTGGATACTTCCCTTGCAAACTTTTCTGTTATACCTATGAAATCCTGCCTTCTTTAGTAACTCTTGGGTATGTGGTCTCTCTCTACTACCAGACTATAAGCTCCAGGAGTGAGCTTACAGCATTTCCTCTTTGTGCTCCTCACAGGGCCCTGTAGGCACTAGGCCTGCACAGTGCACCATCCTGTCCAAGGCTCAGAGTGCTTCCTGTGTTCTGAACACCAGACCCTACCACAAATTAGATACACTCTGCAGGAGATAAGTTTGTTTTATTTATTTTTTTTTTTTTTTAACTCCAGCATGGGAGACTTCTCAGACTGATTCAAAGATCCCTTAGCACATACCTAAGTGGCCCACTACAAAATCTTTTCTTCAAACTGTCTTTTTTCAACTCCCTACTGAAACCGGAACTAGAAAAGAATTCCAAAGAGCCAGACCAGGCATGTTTAGTTAGAAACTGTTTGTTCTACTGCCTGGGCCTGCCCCCAACTATATGAGATGGAAACTGAAACAATACAGAACATTTTGAGTTCAAGTCCTGCTTCTGCCAATGATGGAGTTTTGTGAACATTGGTAAGTAAAAACATGTGAGATCTCATCCCTTATATGTTAAAATGTGTAAAATATCACCTGCTCTGCCTACCTCCCCAAACTGTTTAAGCTGTTTAACATTCACTCAACACCTATGTGTTAAACTATATGCCATCTACTATTAAAGAACTCACTTACATACAGTGGATGCTTCAGACTAAGTAAGTCCTTGCTTTTATGGAGATTTTATATTTGGGGGAAGGGGTAGATAAAAAATAATTATGAAAAAGAGCATAGGAGAAAAAACACCAATGGCATAGAAAGTAACATGGGGGTACAGCTACTTCTGATTGGGTAGTCCAAACGGTCTCCCTGAGGAAGTCATGCCTGGGCTAAGATCTAAATGATATGAGGAAACAGACATGTAAATATCTTGGGGCAGAGGAAATAGCAAAGCCCTAAGAGGTAAATGAGCTCAGCATGTTCAAGGAGCTGAAAGAAGGCTAGTGCAGATGAAGTTTAGAGCAGGAAGAAAATGGTAAGAGGTACGATCATGGGTTGATCTTGCAGGCCTTGGTAAAAAATGTGCCTTGTATTGGCCATGCAGCTACTTAAGGTTTTTAAAAAGCAGGGTCATAATGCAATGGAAATGGCACTCAGGCTCCTCTATGGAGTATGGATCATAAAGAGAGGGAACACTCCAGTAATCCACCTGAGATCTGACCACGCTCTGATGCAGATGGGAGTAAGGGAGGGTGGCAGTAAAGACGTAGAGAAGGGGACAAATTTGCAACATATTTTGAAGACAAGATGAACGGGGATTAGATGTAGGAGAATTTTTGGCCCTAGCAACTAGGCAGGTGCTAATGGTCAATTATTGACATAAAAAAGAGGAAGAGTAGTTGGGGAGAAGAAGAAAATCACAATTTTGTTCTTTATGAAATCTGAAATGTCTGTTACATTTCCTGAATGGAGATTTCAGGAAGAAAAACAACAGAGATATACTGATCACCATTTCAGCATGTTACAGGCAATAACACACTTCACACTAAAAGAGGAAAAGGAAGGAGATAGAGGTAAAATAACTTGATCCCGGTCACAGAAGTCATAATTTATAAGTGACATGAGTTGGGACCTGAACGTGAGAGTTTAACTGCACAGTCCATGCTCCTGCCCAACCACAAGCAGCTGAATCATGCCTCTGGGACTCAGGCTGGGGACAGACTCTGGGAGCCATCAGCCTCCCCCTGAGCACCTAAGAGGGAGTATAGACAGAGAAGAAAGGCCTATGCCTGAGGAAGCTCTGAAAAAGCAGGGGCAGGGGAAGCTGGTGGAGAATAAATCTATAGAAGAGTTTTGGGAATTATAAGAGCTAAGAAACAGAGCTATAATTAGTCTTTTTGGCTAGTCTTTATTCTTGAACCTCTCTTATATTTTTGGTACTCTCTTTTCACACCTTAATTATGTTCCTCCTCTGCAACACTGTTATTCCAAGGACACTGTTAGAATGATGAAGCTTTCAATCCTAAACTGTCAGAATACCTGAACTTCATAAAGAACCAACTAGATCCACAATGGAAAAGATTCAGACTTCCCTTAAGTCCTAAAATAGTACCCACATGAGCTGCATTTAAGTTTTTCTGAATGATACAAAAACTTTTAGCTAATTCTCAGCCCTAGCTATTCAAAAGTCCCCCATATTTCCTATTCTTTAACACTCCCTTATTTCTAATGCTTCCAGTTATGAGATAAGGATTTAGTGGACTAGACAATGCTAATCCTGACTGCTTTTAAAATTTTATTTTGAATTAAGGCTTTCACTCCAAAATTATAATTAAGGTTATCTCTAACACACACTCGTGTAAGCTCTATTCGTTTCCCAAAAGGTAATCTCTATAAAGATTTCATAGGAACCTAGCAGTCAGCACTTCCATTTTTATTTATTAACAAAGATTGAAAAGGGCATTATATTTAGGTCAAACTCACAAAAGTGATGATTTGGGGTCATTTTTTAGCCGACAAAAACAGCAACTTTATATAGCTCAAGGTGGTTTAGTGCCACAATTTCTGAAGTTTCTTTTGTCCCTTGTGATTTATTAACAAGAAATATACATTTGGCTTCCCATTCCTGACACAGAGCTCTGAAAACACTTGGAATTACATAAGTGATAAGAGCATAACAGGTTCCTTCCAACCACACCTGAGTTTACGTTAATGAGGTGACTTTTGGTAAGCCCCTGAGGATGCTGGGCTGGTTGCCAGGGGAACCAACCATGTGCTTGGAGGATTGGGGCTTTCACTAGCACCCTCTGGGAGGGGAAAAGGGGCTGGAGGTTGAATTAATCATAAATGGCCAATGATTTAATCAATCAAACCTTCATAAAAAGCCTTAACTGAAAGGGTTCAGAGAGCTTCTGGGCTGATGAACATAAACCCTTCATATGTCAATTCCATCTGTTTTTGTTTCTGTGCTGGATCCTTTGATAATAAACCTGGTATCTAGTAAGTAAACTGTTTTCCTGGGTTCTGTGAACCGCTCTAACAAATTATCAAACTCTAGAAAGGGGTCATGGGAGTTTCTGATTTATAGCCAGGTGGTCAGAAACACAGATGAAAACCTGTACTTGTGATTGGTGTCTCCAGCTGGAGGAGGAGGGGGCAGCCTTGTGGGGTAGAGCCTTTAACCTTTAGGGTCTATGCTAACACGGGTTAGTGTCAGAATGGAGTTAGATCACAGGACACCTAGCTGGTGTCCGCAAAGAATTGGAGAATTGCTTGGTGTGGAAAAACCCACACATCTGGAATACAGAAAGAAGTGTTCAATGGGTGGTGTGTAGAGGAAACAGTTTTCCTTTAGTTGGTATAGAGTTTTTTCCTTTTTCCTTTCACCCCTTTCTAAAGGGCCTACCCTGAAGTTAAAGCAGTTTGTATACCTCCCCCCATAAAAAAGAAAGAGGACTTTAAGTTGAATCAAAAGTAGAGATAAATAAACCTGAGGAAAAGTGATAATTACATTTAGTAACTGTTTATGTAGGCAATTTCACAGCCACAAAATATATTTGGCAAAAGATTTGCATGTGTATGTTTTCAGTTGTTTTTTTTTTTTTTTTTTGCTAACATTCTTTCTTATTTTAACCCCCTCTAATTAATGAAAAAATGTTCTCTAAACAGAAAGCAATTTTAACAGAAGAGGAAACTTGTTTTATTCTCCAAACATCTTATTAAATTTTGACAAACAATATTTTCAGAACATTTTTCATTCTGTGAAAATTATTCATAGTGAAACTTTTATTTTTTTAGAAAATCACAATTCCTGACTCATTTTTATAAATTCCTATTGGGAGCTGATAATTTTTTTTTCTTTTTATTATAGAAACTTTCAAGTATACACAAGAGAATTAATAGTATAAGGAACCCCATGTACCGGACACTCAGCTTCAACAACCATCTCTTCTAGCTAATCTTCCTTCATCAACACTGCCATTTCCTATTTCCATCCCCACCATACTATTCTGATGAAAAGTTAGATCATTTCACCTGTAAATACTTTAGAGGCATGATGAATTTTTTTTTTTAATTTAGGCTAATCTTCCATTTTATCCTTTTTAACCAAATTTATCCCTACTCTACATTCATAGTCATGTCGATCAACCCAACCAAGGAACTACCTAGATCTAAATGTACTGACATCCTTAAACTGAGAATGAAAATTGCCCATTTATAACATATCATTATCCATGCCATTCATAACTATGTCACTGTAAAACCACATTTACAACCTACACTCTTCTAAAGGACACTAAAGTAGGAAAACTGTCAGATGAAGAGGAATGCTCAGCCTACAACAGTGTCTGTTAGAAAGAAAAACACCTAAATGGCTGATGCACAGAAATCTACAGGGCCCTCTGTAAGGACACTTCTATATCTCTATAGGTACACATCATGCTAATGGTAGTTAGGCCACTGTCAAGACCAAACAGTGTCACAGCATTGTTTTCATTACTTCTCTTTAGGACTCTCTAACCAGTTATGATAGGTTAAAGAAAATTGTCATAAATAACCTGTAATTCTAATGTTTGGAAAAAGGAGGGAGAAAACAGTTTAACATGCAGACCTAAGCCATATTCCCCCCACCTACTTTGGTAGGTGATAAAACTGACATTTCAATTCCTAGCTATCTCCCCGCCAAGTTCATCTCTCCATTAGTTAAGAACCTGAACAGGGAAAAACAGGCCACAAAAATCATAAAGTTCAAAAGAGGGTAAAATGAAATGAAAATAAAATTAAATATAAATCCAGGTTCCTCTGAAATAAATTCATTTAAAAAACAAATTAAAGGAAGAAGTATACCATGGTAAAGTTCATTTTTGGTACAGAACTTTATTTACGGATTTCCAAAATCATGATAAATCACAAACCTATTAATACTACTCTCACCTCTTTTTCGTCTTTCAGCTGCAGTAAGTGGATCACTCCCCTCTCCTTGAAACGTTTTTTCTTCATTTCTAACACAAACACCTCTCCTCACTCTCCCCCAAGTGCTCTCATCTATTCTTATAACTTAAAATGCCATTTTTACATCGAGGATTCTCAATTTATACCTCCCTCACACAGTAGGTTTATACACCAACTCGACTACCTGATCTGTGCATGCCAACTCAAACAAGGCCAGAATAAAATATCTGATCTTCCTACACCTATTTCCAAACTATTCCATTGCCAGTCTTGCAAACAGCAATAAATGGTACCATCACACTCAGCTAGCTATTCAAGGCAAAATTTTACATACTCCTTTTTTCTCTACCACCATCTTCCACGTAGTCTACTATTTTTCTACCTTCAAACAACTCTGTCCATGCCAACACTGATTTTCCCTTTGAGTATAAGAAAAGTCTTGTATAATCAATCTTCTACACTCTAGCCAATGAGCTTCAACTACCCTGAAACTTATTTCTGGTCTTGGAACAACCAAGCTCTTTTCAGCCCAAATACAGGTTTTTGCGTTTGCTGTCCTTCTGTATAGAAAATGCCAACAAATTTAATATAATTAATAAATTCACAACTATAATAAATTCATGTTTTCTTTGACCCGCCCCTTCTTTTCATATGTCCATGAAGGAAGCTAACAGCACCTGGTGCAAGGTAGGGGCTTTAACCGCCTCCATAAAAAAGTTGAATAAATCTATTGAATATATTATTGCCTATTTATTTAATTCTTCATAATCATATAGTCCATTAAACCCCAAGCATAAGAGTTGAACAATCTAAGTCACATTTCAATCAGAAAGGACCAACGGTTACTTACGGAGTCCTACAGAATCTGGTTTGCCATTATCATTCTTACTTGGTTGTACAAGTGGAGCAAATGAAACAGCAAGGATGTTTTTACTTTCCCAAGTGTTTTGTCCAGTTCGCATAATTTGTGTTAACTATTTAGAGAGAAAAACAGAAACAGAATAGCTTAATCCTGGAAATTCGATCTCCTTACAGTCACAATTTTGTTTTAACGGAATAAATGCCAGTGGTTGCTATAATCACTTGTATTTGAATGCAACCAAATTACTTTCCTTTAAATATTTACCATAAAATAATAGAGAAGGAACGACAAATATTTGCAGCTCAAGAAAGATTAGTCCATGTAAATAAAATATCCAAATATGGTCAAGTGATTCATCATGTTATATTTGGGCTCTGATAGCTTCTAGGGGTCTTATTCCAACCCATACCTGCCTGTGGCTCCCAAAATATATGTCTCACATAGGCTCAGCTGATGGTTAAAGCACGATATTAATAAAACCATGTTCTCATTACTGTACCAAAGAGTCAACTTCATGGTCTTCCATGATAGTAATAAAATGCAGATTCTAATTCTAATCCCAAATTAGTATTTCACAAATAAATATAATTAATCACAAGAGGATTAGAAGTTTTACCTACCTGGCAAAAACCCATCCCCAGTCCTTGGAAAAAAATATTAGCTCAGTACATTGTTTGATCAAGTTGAATTAATATCTCCAATTTCTATTATAAAAATCAGTGCATTATATTTGACATTAGCTGAACAGTATATAATTAATATTTAATAAAATACCACTGGGAAGCCATATCTTAAATGTTTGAAAATGTATCTTTAACAGAAAACAGAAGATTGCTCATCTGGGAGTCTCAACTGTGGAAGCATTCAAGTAACAACATTTTTTTACGAATGTTTTTTAATGAATGTTTTTATATTATGTCTTTTTAATAACTGACAAACAATTTGCCACAGAGCACAGTGCATGGTAATGGCGAAATCTACTGAGCCGCAAATAACATGCTGTGATGTTAAGGGATCCCCTAGGATTATAAACTCTGAAATGATCAGGCAAGATCCCAGTTGTCTTACACAATTTATCTTCTACTGTATAAAACACAAGGCATTTTAAACATCTCAAACTTAGGTTAATATGAATACTAAAGATTTTTTTGAAATGCATTTTTAAAGTAATTTCCTTTTGAAAGACCCATCCATTTTCTGAATACCTCAGTATTTCATATATTTATTATACCTAATAATTCTAAACCAGGGCAGGAAAATTGCTGAAAAATATTTTCAAATGAGCCTATGTAGTACTAAATGAAGATTTAAACATTTACTTTTTCTTTAATGGATTTAAGCAGTCCAAACCAAATCGCAAATAGATTTTCTTTTTTATATGTTCAAAGAACTAAAGAATGTTAGAAATTGAGCAGCTAGTAAAGATCATCACATTCAATTAAAAAGCTCCAGGTAAAGAGACTGTATTGTAAGGAAGCAACCTGGCAAACACCACATAGGTAGTAGCTAAGCACTGGTGAAAGACCAAATCTCTTCAAATCTTAGTATAAAGGATTTCTTCTATATTTTTTTTTTTTGGTTCAGTAATTAAGAATCCATTTCAAGTTGTTTTATATAGACAGATAGATAGATGATAGATAGATAGATCTATAAAGCGTACTTCTCTAAAAATCACAATGTACTTTTCACTGATTATATTTCCCACCCTCAACTACCGTGTTTAAGCAAAGGACAGAAGTTACCTGATCTTCTATAGGCATGACTAGAATGCCTCCAACTTTCAGTAATATTTTCATATAGTTTTCATGGTCTTTCTGGACACCAGCTCCACAATAAATTCGATCATACTGATGACTGTCAGATGCTATCTGGAGGCAATTACCAACCACAAATGCAGGTTCACAGAACTCAAATCTGCACGAAAAAACAAATACATTTTAATTCATTTAAACAAAAGATTAGATCTAAAAAATTTAACAAAATTCAGTTCTTTGAAATATTGAAGTTAGCAAAATTTAGGATAAAATGTCATTATGAAATTTGATTTAAATATCATATTTATGAAGTTTAACTGATCAAATATATTGTTTTACTATAGTGCACATGTTGTCAAAACATTAACCTATTTTTTGCCATACTGAAACCTCAACTTAGGGCTTAAAAAAATGAACATAATGAAAAGCCCTTCATGATACCAATCTTGTGATACCCCACAAATGATATATACTAAGGATGAGAATCACAAGGGTCAAGCAAACAAGAAAAGATTCACCTTCCACTGCCCTTTCCAAAAAAAACTGACAGGCCAGTGACAATGGGAAGGGCTCATGTAGTATTCATCTCTGTTTGATATTTTTGCTTTGGCTAACAGCGGAAAGCTTTGTCAGGGAAAGACACCAATGTCCTGACCACACACCTTAGCAGCCACTAAGATTAGGGAGATTTTCCTAATAGATTCTAGCAGGGCTGTTACAGGATGTAACTGCTGCTTTGGCCCCTGTGATCTCCCTATGCAACAAAAGGAGATGTGGGTTTCAAAGCAAAGGCATCATATCCAGGCCGCTGGCTCCTGGTTACAGTGTTGGTTCATGGTATATAGTTATGCTTTTACAAACTACCCTATTTAGACTTCTACTTTGTTCCTTAAATTTTAACAAATCAGGAAACAGTTTCTAATATAGAACATTAAAACCCCAATGCCCTAATAAAACATATAATCTTTTAAAAAACTAGTTCACGAAATATCCTTTTACGTCTAAGTTGATTAAAGTTAATATGACCACACAGCAAAATCAGGCTATTATTTGAGGATGAAATAATTGATGTTAAAAGTTTCGGCATGCAGTGAAAAATGACACTGATTGAATCATAATCATTTCTACTTTGTAAAACATATCCTGTCCTTTAGTAATTAATAGACTTATTACATAACAAGTTTCCATTAAAATTCACTAAAACACAGACACGTTATCTTCATTAATATTTAAGGAAAAGTTTACCAGAATTATGTCCTGTCTTCAGTATCCTGTCTTCTTAGTGGAGGGGCAGGGGTAGGGTGGGAAGGGTTGAGGGGTTGGGGTGGGGTGAATCATCAGTGTATACTCTCTTTTCAACACCCCCACACTAAGGTAGTCCATGTCCCATTATTTCTTTCACTATAATTGTCTCCTTGCTGCTCACACTTTTCAGGACTCTCTTCCATTATTTTGCTCCCTACTGCAAAGGACAGGGTGAAGCTCCCTTAGAGTACCACATGGGGTTCTTTATGACCCTACCATCAAGTTGTTCTGCCAGATTCATCTCCTGGTTCTGCCTCCCCCACACCGCCCCCCCCATACTATGCGGTAGCCAGATTGAATTACAGTTGACCCTTGAACAAGGCAGACGTTAGGGGTGCTGACCTCCTCCCTGTAACATCTGAGTATAACTTACAACTCCCCAAAAACTTAACTACTAATAACCTACTGTTGACTGGAAGCCTTACTGATAACATAAACAGTTGACTAACACATACTTTGTATGCTACATGTATTATATATTGGATTCTTACAATAAAATAAGCTAAAGAAAATATTAAGAAAATAAGAGAAAACATATTTATACTACTGTACCATAAAAAAAAAAAAAATCTGCATTTAAGCCGTCCCACACAGTTTAAACCCATGTTGTTCAAGGGTCAACTGTGTCTGCTTCTAGTTGCTTAGTGGAACTATTCCAAAATGTTTTGAAACCCTGTATCTGAGTACATGCTGTTCCTTTGACTGAAATACCCTTCCCTCTCTTCCCTTGATAAATGCCTACTATCCCTTCAAGATACAGTTCAAATATCAGTTTTAGTACTGAAATCTTACCCAACTCTATTTTAACAGTATCTCATTCTTTCTACTTGCATAGCACACAGGAAGTGTAAACTTACCTAAGCTGGGGATCATGCTTAAATTCCTTTTAAACTCAAGACTATGGTACAACCTATGATTGTCTAAAATATGGCCAAAATATAATTTCTTGACTTTTAACTAATAAGATAATGTGGATCATGTGGTTTAATCATTCTACCAAAGTCACAGTAAGCATTCTTTAAAATGAAAAAGTTAGACTATTTTCAATGAAGTCTATCTAAAAATATTTATTCTTATAAAAATTCATCTTAAATAATTTAATTTTATGATAATTTAAGTCAGTTTTATTTTCAGGATGAATATGAGCAGGGAATTTATATTTTAAAAATTAAATATTAAAACCTCTTTTATCAAGTCTGTTAAATCAACTCAAAAATACACTTACGGTTTTAAAAGCTTTCTACTTGTTTCTACTTTAGCTTACAGAACTACTACCTAGGACAATACCACTGCAAGTAAACAACTTACAGTTAAAACCATTTCTCAGATTAGTGGTATTTTATATGTCCTCATCCCAGCAAAATTATTTAAAGAGAATTTAGTGCCTGATTTTAAAATCAGATGTGTGATTCTGGTCAAATTTCCTTATACTACTAATAAGCACAGTTCACTAAACGAAATATTATTTACTGAGCACCAGTTGTGTATAAAGATTGAAAATACAATGGGAAACACTCATGCCTACATCTAGTGGAAGAGATGAGCATCAAAGAATCGCAGTAATAAAGATTTACAACCATGATAAATGCTCTAAAGGAAAGGAATAGGAGTCCATAAGACTGAGGGTGAAAGGAAATGGACAGACCTGGGGAATCAGAGAAAGATTCCCTGAGAAATGTCAAGATCTGAACGATGAGACAGGACAATCTAGAGCCACATGGTAGCCAAGATGGTAGTCACTAGCCACATGTGGATATTGAGCCTTTAAAATGCAGCTAGTCCAAATCAAAATGTACTGTAAGGATAAAATTCACATGGGATTTCAAAGATTTAGTCCAAAATAAATATAAAATAGCTCAATATTTCTTTTATATTTATGTGTGTAGGAGTGGGTGAGTGTGAGTGTGTGTGTGTATATTTCAACAGCCACACAAACTGAAGATACTAAAGAAATACCCTTCTACTTATCACCTGTAACTAAGAGCTGCAAATACTTTCTCCTTAACACAATCTTCCCTTTGAAACATTCTCCTGGTTTTCCTACTATGTGAATATTTCTTCTGAATTTTAAATGTATCTCCATTACCAATTACAGTCCTCAAAATACATTTACTGAGTGAACCACATAAAAAGCAAATGTTTTCTCAACTTTTCCACCTGTCAACTTTGAACATGAACCCCAAAAAACCTCAGGACTAGAAGAGAAACTTGCCCAGAAAGTTACAAAAAAAAAAATATGTGCCTATGACACTTTCTAGATCAATATGATGGTCCTTGTTTTACTAAATTAATCACTATAAAAAGCCATAACTTCATGCTACAGAATACAGTTTTTCTCAAAATGCAAAAAAAAAAAAAAGAAAAAGAAAAAAGAAAAACTCAAATAATTAAAAAAATCTTTGTCTTTAATGAATAAATCAACTGCCCTATAACTGAAAGGCACTTTTTTGGGCCTTTCTGAAGATCTTAAATAAGCCACCATAATTTTAGGAAACAACTTAATGCTTTCTTCCCCAGTAATGCAGATCAAAACAAGTATATTTGCTTCCACTTAGGGAGTAAAACAAAGGATCATTATACTGAAAATCAGATCTCTAAATCCATCAATTTCTACTAGTGCAAATGGAACATATATTTCTAACAAATACATATGGGATCTTTACACTTTCATTTAACATAGTCAATTAATCTCCTTTAATAGAATACTCAAATCTGAAAAGTTAATCGAACTTGAGATGTTCCAAAGGATTAGACTATTTTTAGATACAAAATAGTAAAATTTCAAGGACATAAGTAACATTGGGGAGAACACTGTATATTTCTAAATGTTGGCACTAAAATATCTAGAACATAGTAGAAAATTCACAGAAAAACTGTAACACTACCAATTTAGTGGTTATTAAGAAAAACATCTACCAGAGATACTGTCCTATCTGGTGATTCCTTATTGTAACTATGGGTTGATCTTTTCTACCAGTAATACATAAATCCTTTCACATCAGTAAAGAATACAAAACAATTCTCAAATTGCATATTATATATATATATATATATATATATATGTTTTATATATATGCCTGTGTATACACACACATACACACACACACACACACACATATATATATATAAATGGGTAATGGATTATTTTTCCTGATAAAGGACTTAGAGATGAGCTTTAGTATTTCTAACTAGGTACACAGTTGAGGATCTTACTTAGACATTTTGTATTCTAATAACTATGGCTTATTTTATTAATAGCATTTCACATAAATAAACCCATGCCAATTCCAGGGCTAACAATATTGTTTGAGAACATCTATGATTAAAAATGTTTAGGCCAATGTTTATGGATATGCTCCTACTCATGTCAGATCACGCTCATGCCAATATTTACAAAGAACTAAACAACTGAATGATGGCTACCATGTTACCAAAGTAAATTACAACTCCTACTCAGTCTTCCAATGTAGACAGGAAAATAAAGAAAACATTTTCTTCCATAGGCTTTTACTATCTTCTGAAAGCTGCAACTCACCTAGGTTTCCACAAACCTCTACAGAGGCAAAGGACATATTTTAAACCACAAATACAACTTGTGTATAATCTGGAAGACTTCAGCAATAAACTAACCAGAAGTTTTCAGTTTACCACAAAATAGCACTACACTATACACTATCTATACATAAAATCTAGGTTAAAAATAGTGAATAGGAAGATCCAAATTCCATTTTTTCACATCAACCACATACTATACAAAACCTGAGAGGGGATAGGGAAGGCAACAGGTATACCAAAATGGCATTTCCTATGTGGTTATTATTTTATTCATAAAAGTATGATTCACATGTGCTTGACCTAATTTTTATTCTTTTTTTTTTTAAAGATTTTATTTATTTATTTGACAAGAGAAATAGCGAGAGCAGGAACACAAGCAGGGGGAGTGGGAGAGGGAGAAGCAGGCTTCCCGCCGAGCAGAGAGCCCGATGTGGGACTCGATCCCAGGACCCCAGGATCATGACCTGAGCTGAAGGCAGACGCTTTAACGACTGAGCCACCCAGGCGCCCCAACCTAATTTTTATTCTTAATTTAGGAAAGTTCATTAAAATTTTATGTCTGTCAGTAAAATGAAAAGTAGCAATCATTTTTATTCTTTGAAGAAAATTTCCAAAACACAATTTCCCATATGGAGATGACTCACACTCCTAAATTACACTGAATTATACCTAACAATATAACTTATCTGTATACAAAATAAACAGTTCTGAAATGTGTGTAATAACTACAAATTGATTCACGTTAGACTTATATAATCGTTTGTTGGATTTAAATCTGAAAATCTAGTAACTGTTTTTAGACTCTCTTATGCAGAGGGAAAAATATTAGGCACACTCTTACTAAAATGTACACTGGAAATCATTTGTGGAAAAATATACAGCACATATTATCTTGGTTTACAACATGAACACTTGCCCAAAATAACACCGGGATTCTCATCACTTACCTTAGCAGTGGTTTTCTTTATAGGTGCGTGTTGGAATATCTTCGTCTGGAGACGGACAGGTGATTTCCTTCACAGCAGGGACCTTGCCAACTTGCCCATATAATTCTTTTGATAAGCTGCTAGGAGATCAGGGTGACCTAGCCTTGCCCTGCAGCTTCCCTCTTAGACGGATAGTCTAGGTCTAGGAGCTGACTGAGAGTAGAAAAAACAACATTCCCCTTCAATACACTGTTGAAGTGGGGGCTGACAATTTGCACACCTAGTTTATCATGTGCCACAGGATGCTGTCATTGAAAGTTTAGACAATTATTCCAATGGAATAAAGGATTTCAAGGTCAAAGGAGAGAATCCTACCTTGTTCTCATATCTCATCCAAAACAATCTGCCAAATGAATCAGAGAAACCTCTTTTTCTTAAAACACTGTCAAAATACACATTTTGGGTTTTAAGAGCTATGACTACTTAGTTTAAACAAGACACAACTTCAAAACTTTCCATTGGGAAGAAAATCCATGGAAACATTATCTCTTGATCTCCAAATGCAGTTATACCATTCAAAAACTCTTAAATCAATAATTAAGCAAAGTAAAATTCAAAAAATCGAAGACATTACCTTTTCAAGTGTTTTCCCTTCCAACTGCACCAAACTCATCTCAGAATAATTCAAGCATTATTTAAAGCAAAGTGTTAAGAGTAAGTACATACAGTGTTCTTCCATTGAATGAAGCTTTAGGAAAATCCAGAGGATCAAAAACAATCTCTAAATACTTGATAGGAAATGTGCAGGTACATCACACAAAAGTGAGCCTTCAGTATTTCAACAATAATTTATTCTCCTAACAATATCTTTGAAGCCATCCACCTTTTCCCCATGCCATTTCTCACTGATGTTAAAATAATATAACTGATCAATAGCCCTGAGGACTATTCTCAAGCATTTCTGTTACCACCATTTGAATGTTTGTCACGATTAAAAACTGTTTACCAACCTGTAGTAACTGTTATAAAGCTACCATCTGAACATTATTGGTGTATCAAAACATTCAAATATCTGAGAAACATTTTGAAATGATGTTGAATATGTATTTGTAGATAGCAAAACTACTTCAAGTATGCCATAATTCTCTTAAAGATAAAGCAGGATTACTCTAGTGATAAAATTGACAAGATATAGAAGCATTTAATTTTTCCAATGCAAATCAAATTACATGAAAAATGAACCTATAATTAAAGATAAACTTAGGCCACTAGATACTGCCATAAATCAATTGAAGAAATCTCCTAAAATACAAAAGACTATACTAACTCTGCACTTAACTTAAAACTTACACCTCAACCAAAATTGAGGACTGCATTGCCTCTCCCAGTCATCTCTGTCCTCAAAAGTAACTCATACCATAGGTGAGTTTCATTAATGAACATGGTAGGTATGCTTTGTAATAAAGATGCTATGGTGCATTTATAAACACGTTAACAGCATTCCTTAATTCTAACCTGAGGGAAGTAGATGATGAAAAAGTAAGTGCTGCTTCAGCTTTTTTATCTGGGGCTAAGTTGCTTGATAGTAATTCATGGGTAGTAGCTTACTGCTGGGAGGAAATGTTAGAATAAATTAGTGTTTACATCATCATATCTAAATCAGAATTAAATAAAAAGGCTGGCTTAATGAGGTCACAGCCTGTCTATTCCTCAGTTTTCCCACCTGGGCAATGTGGATACCAATATTGCCTCTAGGGCTGTGAGCTAAGCACTCAGAATGAATGGTACGTGGTACTTAATGAAGAGACAATACATATTAGGTGCTATTATTTTTTATTATCTCATTACCGTTTTCAGTACTCCTATCATGACTCATTTATATGACAAACTATATAGAAACAAAAGTCCTCCCTTTTCAAATAGAATGAAAATCTTCAAATAAATCAGACCAAGCTGCACTCATTTGGCTACTGATGTTAGAATATTTCCAAAGTCAGCTACGGTATCCTTGAAACGGAGGAGAGATAGGATGGACTGATCTGTTGTAAGGAAATGGCACATTCCAAAGCATGCATTCCAGAGAGCTAAGTCAACCTCATGCACATGTACACATAGAAGTACATAAATATTGCTATAACCAAATGCTATACCAATTATCAACTCATTTGCAAAGTACTTAGAGGGTAAAGGTTTATAATTCAGGCTACTTTAACTGACTTACTCTTCCAAGTTACTATAACTGGAGAGATTATTTTGTTTACTGTTCAAGCACAAAACCTGATTATAATTTGACCTTCTCCAAACTTCTGCCCTCATGAAAGCCAGATACCTAAGGGCCTTTAAAACCCAGGCCCCAAAACTTGTCTAGATCAGAGTGGGCTAAAATAAACGTATTCTAAAGAGTTTGTGTGAAGAGCAGAACAGGGGGCAGCAAACAGGCCAAATCCGGCCTGCTGTATGTTTCTGTAAATAAAGTGTTACTAGAACACCCCATGCCCATTCCCTTTCTTGGTAGCTAAGGCTGCCTCTGCATTACAATGGCACAGCTGAGCAGTTGCCACAGGGATCATTTAGCCCAGGAAGCCCAAAATAGTTACTATTTGGTCCTTTACTGCAAACGTTTTGCCAGTGTTTAGAAGGACCTTTGAAATTAAATGTCAGTTTTATAAGGGAATTTCAGCGAATCTGGAAATACCACAGGTAGAGCAAAGGGATAAACCATACAAGAGAGCTCCCCCTTCCTGCCCATCTCCAAATACAGTAAATTTAGAGTAGCCTCTCCAAATTATTTCATTTGCTGATAACAGGAGTACATGGAAACATGGATACATGGAAAGAAAAGTAACGTACATACATTATAATAAAGATTCTTTCTTCTAAAAGAAGAACTACTACTTTCAAGACTCAGGAACCAAGCTTGCTTTATAAAGCACACACAAAAACACACATTTGTATTTTTTAAAAGGTCACCTTACCTTAAATATATATTTTAAGGTTGAGGAGTTTATAGGTTCTTTCCCACCTACTATATTTAGAGTTCATTATGATCTCCAATAGATATATAAGATGCAATTTAAATCATAAGTGACATAACAACACTTCTGAAAAAAGAACTGACTAAAAAAGATCCACACAAACAGGATAAGTAAGATTGGAAGAGTTTAGGTTTTAGCTATCTATTCTGCGTTACACATAATCAAGGATGATCTGGTACTAAGGAATACAAAAATAGCAATCAATTTAACAGAGTTAATTTATATTTGGTTAATTAATATATGTATTTTGATAACCTGTATACAATTAGATATAATGAAACTGCTTGGAAATGGGATTTTTAAAATCACTTTACTCCACAAGTCTTTCAAATTCAAAAAATTGACCATAAAATATCATCGACAAACATCAAGAAAAATTGCGAAGAAATCATCAAAACACAAGATAGAAAGAAAACTATTATACCTTTAGAATTTCTATCACCAAAACCAAATAATATAAAGACCAAAAAAGGAGCCCAATGAGTTCCACATCGACTTTACTAAGCTTCCAACCATTCACTACTCTATGCAAAATGAAAGTTTCCCAGTACTTACTACTTTTTGTATGCAAGATACTTTTATAATCTGAAAAATTTAATACTTTAGAACACTACTGAAAACCAGAATAGATAACATTTCCAGAACTAATTTTTTCAGACTAGTTTATTAATGTCTGAATCTGTTTTAAAAATAAGTTGCAACACTTCAGAAACAACTATATTACAAAGTCTGACTGATAATATTTTAACTAAAATAACAAGACCACTGAAGATTATAAAGAAACATTCACATCAGTCATGTCACCGTATTTTATGGTTCATCATTTCATGAATAACAAATCTGTATAACAGAACAACAAAACTCAAGAAATACAAGGAAATCTAATCATTTTACAATTATATGGAAACAACTTTAGAAATTTTTTTTTTAAACTGAGACACAAATATATACAGTCTTCAAACTTATCTGTTATGGATTATTTAATATTTAAATTACATCAATATAGAAATGCTTTGAATAATGACATATTTTACTGTTTCCCAGGACCATGCCCACTTGTCAGCAATAAACTTGAGCTCCACAGATACTTGTATAGAGGTGTTCAGTGATTCAAGGTTCATCCCTGAGTGCGTTCTGCCTGAAATGTATTACTATCTAACGTATAATAGACCTTATGATAGACCTTAAACACTGGCTTTTACTAATAATAGTACTTGTATATTTTCTAAGTCCAAATGTACTCAGAAAGTCCTTATGTGTACACTGTTTCAACATCAAAACACATACAACAGGAATTCAATAAATTCAACAAAATTCTACAGCTCTAATAAACAATATAAAAATATTCATTTCATATCTTAAGCATTTAACATGCTACAAATCATCAGACAGACAGAAACACTAGACACAAAAGGATGGTAAAATTGAATCCCAACTTCTTATCAAATAACTTAGGCTAGAAACTATTTCATTTCTGTCAAACATGTTATTCTTGGAAAGAGAATATGAACCAACACGGTAAGCACTTGAAAAATGATTCAAATGTGGATTAAATTTTAATTATTTATAAAGACAAGCATAAATAAGATAAAGGATGGTGTTCAGCAAGTTGATGCAGAAAATTCAAATAGCTTGCTCAAATACGCTGAATTACTTATAGAACAAAATAAACCTGAACATTTTCCAATTCTCTTAAGCCTGCCTGACTGAGGTCTTTAATAACCCAATTACAATCACACCTATACACAAGACCTCCCCTTCCCTCTCTGTAACACTGAGGATTTTGCAGCAGTTTTCTGTTCTTCAACCAAAGTGCCACTTGCCAGAGGATAGACACACACTGGCAAAGGCAAGGGGAGTAAAAGCAAAGAGCAAGGGGAGGGAGAGAAAGGGCAGAGAAGGGGAAGAAAAAGGAAAATATACTCCAGCAGACATCCACAGGGCCTTCTCTTCCTCCTTCATGGCACTGTCTCAAGCCTAAGACTCTCTGGAAAGAAGCCCTCAGCTCTGATTCAGACTCCCAAGTTTCTCACCTCCATGGTCATGGCCAGGGTCTAGAGATGAGTGAGGAAGACCCACTCCCAACAAGCCAAGTTGGAACTCTGGTTTTGTACTAAAACTTTGCTATATAAGGTGACTGAGTTCTAAGCTAGTGTTTCTAAGATTTTAAAGCTTTCTTCCTTTAAAAATAGGACTAGTTGGAAGATATAAATGCCTTCAAATTTTACATAAACTCACAAGAGTTCATGAATTTTAGCATGACACCCTTGCCCCATAGTACTGTCATTGCTGAATTTTAGGAACATTACACACCAAGAAGACTCCCCTGCCAGGCTAAGGACCAAAAGTCTGTGCAGTGTTTCTTCTAAGACAAAATAAAGAGTTCCAAACAATGGTTTTCTAAAGCAATTGCTCAAACACAACCCTATCACAAAATAGATCACGGTATTTCTATGATAACAAGGTAACTGAATGATTTAAAGAAAGTCGTTTGTATGCTAACAGGTATCACCCTCATTTTATAAAGAGGGCAGATCTTTTAAATTATCACTCCAAAGGTATAAAACCAGTTCCAGAACAGAATTCTCTCAAGCCAAGCATCTTTACATTCTATTTTTAGAAGAGGTACTTGTATGATATTTAATGAATGAAACATTACCCTACTATCACTAATAAAGTGACAGTAATACAGAATTATAAGTTATTTATTTGTAATTTACTATAGACTTACATAGAACAAAAATTATAGCATCAAATAATTTTTCTAGAATAAAATAAAAAAAAAAAAGAAAAAAAATAATTTTTCTAACTTAATTTCTCCCATCATTTTACACCACACTGATTTTTGCTGCAGTCAACTGAGCAATTCAGGATCAATGAACTACTAGCACTGAGAAACAGACATGTCATATATATCTACTTATCAACTGCTTTCAAACCAAAACTATAGATATGAATACTTACTTATCAAAGCTATCACTATTTTTGATGAAGCTCTCCAGTTTTTCCTTGGCATATTCCACCACATCTGAATGAAGCTCAATCCCATGATTTATTCCAAAAGGACCTGCAATTGTAGCAGCAGCATGTTTATAAAATATATAAATAATATGTCTTTACAGAGCTCTTTTAATTTCTGCTCATTTATCTATATCACAGGAGCATTTAAAGATGTGCACATCTGCTAGCCAGATTTAAAAAGCTGAATGAAAATCTCACTATTTGCATGGTTTTAATTAAAAAAAGAAGAAAAGAAAAATAGAAAGGCTGTTATAGATTTCTCTCAAGGGAGTAGCTTATCCGTCAGGACAATACTGACAAAGAAATAATATTCCTACATAAAGTTTAAGTTCTTTACCATTACATTTTCATTTATCATTTCTAAAAATTTTATAATTCTAAAATGCCTGAAACCGTGGGCTAACATAGATACTATATAAATATCTCACACCACCCCACTATATGCTAAATTCCTGGAGGGCCAAGACCACATTCTATGCCTTTTGGAGTTCCCAAACTCTAGCAGAATGTGGCCATCAAGACACTTCATTGCAGAGCTGATCTTACTCTCCTGTTTTAGCATACTTCACACTTCACTTAGTATTTCTTTTACCCATAGCCATGGATAAGTGACATCATAGGAATGAAGAAAAGGAGAGAGCGAGCCCGGGAGATGGTCGACAGATGCTACCCCGGTATACTCGCTGAGAATATGACCAAACAGGATTCACATTTCCTAAAGCTACTGTGCGTTATTGCCTGCCCCATGATGCACATGAAAGGAACACACCATCTCATCTAGTTAGGCTAATTGCTTTTGAACTTCCAAAACTGAGCCAAACAGGGTTTTCCACTCTACATTTATGTTATATTTTTGTTTTATTTTGAAATTGGTCTCCTAGGAAAAAGTATGTGTATGTTTATTTTCTCTCTTATACATACATATTTTCTGTATCTTGTATCTTAAGAACTAATTAACTCGATATGCCCCCTACTGAATGTCATTAAAAATACAATAATATGGTGGAGTTCTACTGACCTCTAAAATTTTTTAAATAATAAAAAGACAGTCATCAATTACCACGTTTGAATGTTCAGAGGGCACATAAAAAAAAGTGATCTAGAACTACCCAAATTATAAAAATTAAACCAAAATGTTTGGAGACTATCTTCAAGCCAAAATCAGATGATGCTTTAACCTACATTTCTATCATATTGCATTTGGTTAGTATTATTAAAAAAAAAAAAAAAAAAACTGGTTCTACTTGAAAAATGTATTCAGATAAGAAGGGTAAATAAAAAGGTACTGATCTGTCAAAATACAACAGATAGAATTAACTCCCTTTGCAATGTTTTTATATTTTTAAAGCAAGTTATTCTGATTGATGCAATCTTAATGTTTTGATTTGTTTTTTGTCTCCTTACGATGGAACTGTTGCTCTTCATCTGAAAACTAGAACATCCATCTGATAGCATTTAAGACCTCTCGTAATTCCTTATTTTATCATAAACTGAGTCAAACAAAAATTTACTGTTTTCAAAAATAAAGTGGCTAAAAAATAAACTTACAGAAGAACACACGGTGACATCTCTTTTTAATTTATACAGAATCTGAATATTTCGATAACTTGAATTTCCATAAGGAAACAAAGAATGTTAGGAAACACTGAATAAAGTTTTCCTCATTTAAAAAACTCAAATTAAACCAGTTAATTTAACATTATGTACATAAGCAAAATACTGTTCTATGAAATGAATTCATTTTACCCTTTTAAAGGAGATCCATTTAATGTGAAACAGAGACTTCCATATTTTCATCATCTAGCTATACTAATCAACTATTTTTATGAAAACAAAACAAAACTACGGCTACATGGGTAAGAGATCAATGAAAAACATCAATACTGCTGTAATTTGAAGCTTCCTGTTAAGACCAAATGCATAAACACTATAATAGAGGTGTCAAGTAAATAATCTGGAAATCAAGGTTTCTATTCAGTCTCTCAAACTGCTTTCTTAACAGGGAGTTTGACCTTCAGAGTTCTAGATCAAAGGGACTACACAGGTGTTCATCACTTAAAGACACCACTGGTCTCTTTTTCCTTTCCTTGCTTTCTGCTTATTGTCTAAAACCAAAGTGGCAACTTTTGGAAATAAGGTTAAAGTTCATTAGAAAATTTCTTAAGAATGTTTTTCATATAACTTTTCACATTACCTTGACATAAAATGAAAACAATTTCATTAACATATAAAGGATTTGACATTATCATAAACAAACATGCAGAATAGACTATTAACTTCTAGTGCAAAAACACCATTTATGATTTCTTAGTGAATGAAATTAATTTAAATAACACGGAGACACACCTTTATCACTAATAAACTGAATAATAATTAACATATTGGAAAATAAATCTATAAATCTAAAAGAATGCATTATTAAAAGGCAGAACTTAAATAGCAATGTCACCAATATCTCATTTATTTAGAATGTGATATGCAACTAGAACACATAAAGTGTATGATAAAAATGTAGAGTGATACTGTTTATTACAACTCATATTTGACATCTATATTAAATAGAACAGAAAAATAAAACAAAACTAAAAAAGCATACATAGCTGCTTCTAAGGAAAGGGATTAAGAGATCTAGGGTGAGAAGGACAGACACATTTCCATCATTACACCCTTTTGTCTAAAATGTCTTGACTATACCTGTAACTTTTTCCAACAAAAAATATTGGGCTAGTCAAAGAGATGAGAAAAACATGAGTATAAGGTTTTCAAATTAATAAAATAAACAATAGAATAATTCTGGCAGAAAGGTACAATGGAAAGGTCAATGGAAAAAAATGAAACAGTATCCAAAAGAAACTTTGTCAACACTTTCTAACACCATATCTAACAGATAAAGCATAAATTTAATTTTGTATTCAATAGTTTCCAATGCTATTTTGTATTTGCCAATGCGAAGGTTTTTCTATAAAATGAGAAAGGCATCATTTTTGTAATACATATAAAAAAATAAAAGTACTAACAGTTGACCATTATCTTTAATAGGTAAACATTAAAGGAAAAATAGAAATATACACAGTACACAGAAGTCAAAGTTTATTAAGACAAATAGTTACTAGAAAAATCTAGGTATCCTATGTAATATTAGATGTGATTTTTAAGGCTGGCAAAGGCCTATTTATTAAGAGCAGTAACAAATATAAAAATATTCCAATATAATAAAATCTAGAGACTATTTTTCCTTTATAGTAGTTGGATCTAATCTAGCTCATTTATATCAGTCAATAATCAAACCATATATGTTATATAAAGGTCAATAATTATTAGGTTTAGGTGTCTATTCAATATATGTATCTCTTTTTTACATCAATGTTGACCCTATGTGACACCCAATATTCCAGCTTCGTTCTCTGAGGCACCCTGAAAGGCTGTTTTGAGTGCGGTATGCAGGGCAGAGCTGGCCTGAGGCAATCTAGGGAAATCAGGAGAGCTTCACACGTTTTAATCAAGTTTTCAGTGCCTTCAGTATTTTGTGTAAAGCTAATTTACAGAACACAGCCACAGGCAAAAAAAAATACTTCATGATACATAAACTAGAAGAGCTCTCAAGATAAACTAATTTAAGATCCATCATTTCAATTGAGGACTCAGATCTACATTCTAGGGAGCAGTAGGAAAGAGAGTGGATTTAAGGTTAGATGTCCTAGTTTCCAATCCTGGTTCCTCCTCCTAACAGCTGCATAATCTGAGACCAGTAATTTACCCTTTGAAGTCTTTCCTATTGCATAAAATGGGTTCCTGGGAAAATCAAGTAAATTATGTACAAGTGCTTCACCCACTATAAAGTACAAAATGGGTACAAATTATTAAAAATCATAACGTGCCCTCTCTTTGTATACAGAACTGATTAGCTATAGAAGCAAAACCATAACCTCTAAGTAGTTCTCAACTCTTGACTGCATACCTGGGAATTTTTAAATTATATTTAAAAGTAGATTAAATTTAATTTAAGCTGTAAATGCTTGGTTCCCAACCCAGCAGGCAGAGGGAATCTCCTAGGGTATGGCCCAGGCCCTGCAGATAATCTTAAATGCAGCCCAGGTTGAGCACACCAGCCACATCCTCCTAATTTTTAAAATCTCTTTGGACTATCCAAATCTCTGTTCTCACTAATAATAAGTGTTATCAAGAGTTAATAACTGCAAATAAAAGCATTATGGATAAAACTAAATATTTACCACAAGGGGGAGCAGGTGAATCAGTTATTTGGTTTCTATGAGCCTAGTGTAAAGTTTCTCAGTAAGAACTGAAATATATAATGTAAAAACATCTTTCAGTAAGTTCCAAAGATATTTTATTACTAATTTCAGTTGTATAAAATAAGGCATCTTTGGGAAGACTTCTAAGTGAGTTTATAAGAATTCAGGGACAGTAACATACGGTAAGCAGACAAGATTAGATTTCACTCTGTGAACACCTTGGAGTATAACAGAGAGACATAAAATAGTGCAAAGGTAGATAAAGGAAGGGGAGTAAAAGGAATCAGCAAAAGATTAGGTAATCATTAATTAGATAAAAAGAAACATCTCATGTATTGACACAAGATACAATTAATTTCTTATGGTTTCTCCATCCTATTATATTACACAAAAAGAGCATATTAAAGAAAAACAAACGCTCAAATGTTTACTGAGTCTGGCCATCTTAGCATAACTATTCTGAAGCTAGCTGGCTATATCCAAGACTAGACTAGAGACTTGGTTCTCTGCTCTCTAGTTTAGGAAAGGCCTCATGAAGCAAATCCTGAAAAACTTTCCAGAAGTTCCAGTTCCGGCCCCTCGAGCTCCTCTCAGCTGATGGATTATAAATGTGGTTTTTCTTTATTACACTTTAATCTCAGATATATGTTTAAACAAAATCTGAACTTACTGGTTTAAACAGTCACAGAAAATGGATCCAAACCCCTACGTAAACGACATGTCTAAAATACCAAAAACAGACGTCACAATCAGCTCATTTACATATTTCCACCAAGCAGGCTAATATTCAATTCTAATATGTTTACAACTTATGACTATCTCACATATCTACAGTAGAAAATTAAAATAGTTTCTACAAAAGTAAATTCAGTAAACAGAGAAAAAGTTGTGCTCACCTACAAAACAGAAAATAGTTCTAAAAGCTAATTTAAACAGCTTTAGTTCTTGATCTAGATTGTTTTTAATGCAATCATTTCCCCTGGAAGCCATTTTCAGCAGCTCTTTCATTCCACTAGGTATTTATTTGTGAAATACCTGAAGATATGCTGGGGCCAGTGAAGTGACCAATTCACATAATAAATATTTAGTGAACTAAATGAAGAGAACAGCCAGTGAAACTGACATAATGCTTCTACTGCTAGTTCAGAGATGATATGCACAATTTCAAGGTTATAGGATGTGTCTTATGCACTGCTGTATCCTCGGCAGCTGGCGCAATGTTTGATATAATAAATATTTTTTGAAAGAATGGTAAGTACAAAAATGTAACTATGGTCCCAAAGTTAAAAGGTTCACAACCAAGACTGAGGCAATGATATACAAAGCCCAAAATGTTTATTTTTCATGTCTTAATTTAAATATAAAGTACACTAGCAAAAGTCATTAAGTATATGTCAGATCTATTTTGTTATTATCACAGAATGAGGCATTCCACAGAAGACAGAGATAAATACATTCCATTCAAAAGAAATTTCTTATTAATTTTAGCTGTTGATAGGAATCTTGTAAAATGCAATACATATTTTCCTTTATGTACCTTAAGAAAAATATGACTTCAACTATTATCCCTATAATCATGTGAGTTTTATATAAAAGTAGAGGTATGCCAGGCTCTATGAAGCTATTTTTTAAGTGGGGAGACAACCAGAAAAAATGGAGAAAAGGAAAACCTTTTAAAGTATGCCTTTTGAGGGGCTCCCAGGTGGCTCAAGTGGTTGAGTGTATGACTTCTGATTTCGGCTCAGGTCATGATCTCAGGGTCATGAGATTGATCAAGCCCCATGATGGACTCCACTCTGGGCATGGAGCCTGCTTGGAATTCTCTCTCTCCCCCTCTCCCTCTCCCCCCACCAACACACAGGCGTTCTCTCTCAAAAAATACAAATAAAAAATAAAAAAATAAAGTATGTCTTTTGATTCTTTTGAATTTTTTTTAACCTTAGCAATATGTTACTTATTCCATAAAATATTAGAATAGTCTGATGTCCAGGTTTCCACCTGAGTAATTTTTTTTTTTTAAGATTTATTTATTTGAGAGAGCGAGAATGAGAGAGAGAGAGAGAGTACATGACCGGGGGAGGGTAAGAGGGAGAAGCAGACCCCCCGCTGAGCAGGGAGCCCGATGCGGGACTCGATCCCGGGACTCCAGGATCATGACCTGAGCCAAAGGCAGTCGCTTAACCGACTGAGCCACCCAGGTGCCCCTCCACCTGAGTAATTTTTGGTAGAAGAAAAAGTACCTTTCACCAGAATGAGAAACACAACAGAAAGAACATTTAGAGAATGGAGACAGAAGGGGACAGTGCAGCACAACCTGCTCCTTCTGGCTCTGGGGCCCATTTCTGGCCCCTCCTGGGCCGTTCTCAGGCCAATCTCTTAACACTTCGGAAGCTCATTTTCTCTTTTGTAAGATAAAGCAAATGAACAACCAGGTTGAGTTTTTAGGATTTAAAATTATTAACAATTTGAGGTATGTGTATGTACATGTTTCCCCAAGTAGCACCGGCAATTTGGTGTTTGTGGACATGTGCACAAATGACCTCAAAAGCCACCATCTAAGGGTACAAACAAATTTTAAGAAGTAGTGAATTCACAAACAATAGGGATCAACTGTATTTGGTACAAGGATAATCTTGAATTGGGTATAGTTAATCCCAAAGGTAAATAAAAGCTCAAGATGCTCAAAGAACCACCTAAGATTTTTCACACCACTGAGGGGATTGCCTTAAAACTTTGAAGAACAGTGTGAGGAAACAGAACCAGAAATCACTATGAAAACTTTAAAATTTCTAAAACCCATACTATTTCCTAATATTTGATACTTTTATTCCTATCGGTTGCCCAATAATAATAAGCAGTAATATCGCATAAACACAAAATCATGTGTCTTTTTAGAGGTAGCAGCAATGAAAGAGATGGTTGAGAGTAATGACTTCCACTCCACAACCAGAAGTGAGAGGGGGAAAAAACCCTAAGATATAGAAAAGTAATGGTAACTCAATACAGGGTGTGTGGGCAGAAGATGCTGAGAAGTCTAACTAGTACTAAGAAGGAACAGTTTAAACAGTGACAAGCTTTACTGATTTCAGAAAATATGACTAGCCTAAATGAAATGGTTCTTTTCAAAACAGATTTGCTCAGAGCCCAAAATAAAGCACATACCAAGAGCCTTTGTAATTCCTAAAAAGAAAAAACAAAATATCCTCCAAAAAAAAAAAAAAGGGATAGAGGAAAAACTGAGGTGTGGTTTAATGCAGAAAATGTGCTCTACTTTAAAGAGAACCCTGAGAACCTGCAGAATGTGTTTTGTCTTATCAAAAAGAATGGGGGAGGGGAGCTGAAGACCACTCTGGATCTCCCTGATTCTCTGGCTCACAGTGAGCCAAGATAGATTTCTAAAAAAGGTGCTTAAAGGATCATGAAAAAATATTTGAGAACTGTATTTCTGATAAAGGGCTTGTAAGCAAAATACAGAAAAAACACTTACAACTCAATAAGAACACCCAACAACTTAATTAAAAAAATGGGGGAAAGATTTGGAAAGACATTTAACTAAAGATATAGGAATGACTAGAAAACACAGGAAGAGATGCTCCTCCACATCATTAGAAGGGCAAGTTAAAAGCACAGCAAGATAGCATTTTATACCTACTATAACAGCTATTAAAAAAACAAACAAAAAACCACACAAGCATCGGTGAAGATGTGGAGAAACTAGAACCTCATTCATTGTGGGAATATAAAATAGTGCAGCCACTGTAGAAAATACTTTGACAAATTCTTAAAAAGTTAAACATAGGGGCGCCTGGGTGGCTCAGTCGCTTAAGTGTCCAACTCTTGGTTTTGGCTCAGGTCATGATCTCATGGGTCGTGGGATTGAGCCGCACTCAGCGGGGAGTCTGCTTGAAAGATTCTCTCCCCCTGCCCCTCCCTCCACTCACACTCTTGTGCACGTTCTCTCGCTCTCAAAATAAACAAATCTTTAAAAAAAAAAAAAAAAGTTAAACATAAACTTAACATAGAGCCCAGCAATTCCACTTCCAGGAATCCGCCCAAGAGAAACGAAAATGGATGGTCACCCAAACATTTGTACATTTTGAATGTTCACAAGAGTATCATTCATAATAGCCAAAAAGTGGTAACCCAAATGTCCATTAAGCGGTGAACGGACAAAATGTGGTATGCCCTTATAATGAAATATTACTCAATCATAAAAAGGAAATAAATACTAATACATGCTACAGCCTTGCAAACATATTGCTAAGTGAAAGAAGCCATACACAAAAGACTACATATAATTGTATTTATATGAAATGTACAAAGACGACAAATCTATAGAAAAAGAATGTAGATAAGTGGTTGCCAGGGGCTAGGGTGGGGACAGGGAGTAGATTCAGCCAGGCATGAGGGATCTTTTTGGGGTGATGGAAATGTTCTCAAACTGAACTATGGTAAGGTTTGCATAACTCTGCAAATTTACCAAAACTCAGTGAACTGTATACTTAAAAATGGGCAAACTTTATGGTAAGCTGTATCTCATTAAAGGGAGAAAGGGGGCTAAAATGAGAGCTAAAACATGAGTATCTCAAGTCAAAGGCAATCTAAAGGCAGCTGAATGAGGGGCATTTAATGTCCTCTGGTAAAGAGATAAAGACTATAGAGACCAAACATGGTGGCAACACGTAGCTTAACTAATCAGCCTTCTGGACAATACAGCAGCATTGGACAATATAATGCTGGCAGTGAGTTGCCTGTCAAGCACATAAGCTTGCCAACTGTTTTAACTTCAGAAACTAATGTTGTCATGCTGAGGTAGTGGCAAACATAATATTGGAATGATTCTGGCAGTTTCTCCAGTCATTTCTATTAACTCAAGAATTAGTCAAGAGACTAAGGAACTCATTACGTTGGACGAATCCTCATATTATAGGTTTAGAAAATGGGAGTGAATCCCTAAGCAAAAAGGATCAGAATGGAGAACCACCCCTACCTGAATCAGAAAGATGATCAGACCAATTTGCCTTCATAGACCTGATATTCATAACACAAGTCTGGGAAGCAGAGGATTTGGGAGCCCTCTTCTCTTGGACCCTATTTTTCAACAGGACTCTTTAGGTATGGAAAGACAGTACTGAGAGAATTAAATAAGCGCTTGATTCTTTGTGAAAGTCCTTAGTTCTAGGAAGAGTCTTAAGGAGAAGCAAGTGGAACAACAACTTATCTTCAATGTGAAACTAAACAAGTTACCTAAATGAGGCACATTGGGAGTCAGAGTGATCTATTCTCTAGGTCTGGAGCAAAAATAAATTCCATTTACAAATAACTGCTTCAAGTATACTTTAATCACAAGAAATTTCCTGAGGTTAAGATAAACCTAACTTCCTCTCACTGAACAAAAGCTCTCGCAAGACTGCAGCTCATCCTCTACAGGTCTGTTTCTGGAGAGGAGGTGGAAATTCCTGTGTGCATTTTTCTTATCTGCATTACCAAATCACAAACACCCTGCTCTCCCTGCCTTAGCCACAATTCCTCCAGATCATGCTCAGCATGTCCTCAAATGAGAATCCCTGCCTACGGTGAGCACCTGTCATCCCCATCTTGTGACTGGGAGAGAAACATGGCTTAGAGCCATGATGTTACAGTTACTTAATAAGGACAGAACTTCTTTTTTTTTTTTTTTTTAAGGACAGAACTTCTGTTAGTAAGGTCACTGTGAAGCAATGAAGCAAAATCTGATTCACCATACTCAGATAATTGTAGGGAACATGTAAGCACCTTTCTTTGGGTCTACCTTCTTAACTTAAAACACTCACAAAGCAAACCAAAAAAGGAAGGGCAGGGGTAAAAAGATTAAACTTCCTCAGCAGCTAGAGAGATCCAAGATTTACTAGCTGCAATCACGGATTTACAGACTATTCTTTCTGCCTTTCCTTCTTCTTTGAAGTGTTTTTATCTTTCTCAGCAAATGACCATTTCCCATCAAAGAGAAAGAAACTTTATCTTGGTTTTGACTGCAGGGTCACACACACATAAATCCTGGAATAAAGTCCAGTAACCATAGTCATACATGTAACTAAAGACCATGACTCCCTGGAGTCTTGTAACAGAAGGAAAATATCAACTGCATTGTGGATCACTTACACAGGGGTCTGTTTCTCCATGCTGCCCTCTGGTATGGGTTTAAAGCCATTCCAGATATGATAAAAGTGTGAGGTCAACCTACAAATGCATCTGGCCACAGGAACCTCATCTCTTGGGAGACTGAGACTGAGGAGTAGAGTTTAAGGGGGCAATCTCACTGCTAGCAAGGTTGCTAATTATGACCCCCCTCTTCCCTGCAGGCCTTTGGCTAAGACTGACCTCCCTCAGCATGAGCCAGCTGACAGGGCCAGAGAGGTGGAAGACAGGGTAACAGGTGCTCTGAGGCTAGCCAGACGTGCTAGGAGGCCTAGACTCCAGCCTAAAGTTGCCAGAGCTGGTCAAGAAATGCACTTTCAAGAAGGCAACTCCCATTTTTTCAAAAGCTCTCTCTACTGCCTCAACTAAGTTCCTTTGATTTGGAGACAGTCTCAAACCCTGAGATTCCTTTTTCAAAAGTTAATAGAGAAGTGGGGTTCCCAACCTGCAGAGAAACTCCTGTCTCAGAAAGGGCAGGAATACCAAATTTAAATGTAAGCTGCTTAATTTCTTTCTTGGTAAAAATTAATACTTTGCTACTTTTTGAGCATATCATTATGAATCAGAAACTTAGCATGGGATGAAACAGATTGTTTTATGTATTAGGTTGTATTATGTATTAGGAACTGACTCAGTTGTCTTTATGAAGTAGACATAGGTTCCATGACTAGGAAAGGAAGGAGCTAGTCAGTGTGTAAGAAAGGGGAATTTCAGGCCTGAAAATGCCTTATTAGTCATTTAATGTGACTATATAATTTACTGTCAAAATTGGGACACTTTGGGAAAGAAAAGGACATTATAAATACTGATGCCAGGACAAGAGGGATAAACTGGGACTGACCCAGCACCCTCCGACAGGGAATCACCCTACTAGACTATACTCATTTCTCTATTCAAAATCCTTCAATGATTCTCCATCACTTCAGGGTGAATTTTAAATCAGTCTCATCCCTAGAACTCAGCCATATGCCTCAACTATGGCACATACCACAATGGATGACAATGGCTGATTTTCTGATGTCTCTCTACTCCTGCCAGTCCGTGAACTCAAGGACAAGAGTCTACACTGTGGGCCTTGATGCTTTGCCTTAAGGCTCGTCACAAAGTAGCACTCGGTAAATACCAAGTGGCTTAGTAAAAATAATGGTTGTTCAACCTCCACCAACATCCTAAGGTCTTAGCGCTTATTTTCCTCCATCCATGCCTTTTCAACCCACATTCTGTATTTTGCAGGTGTCACTTCTTAGCTATGCAACTTGAGGCAAGTTAGTTAACCTCTGTGAGCCCCCATTTACTCACCTACATACACAAGAATCCTAATAGTATGTACGTCACAGGATTATTAGGAACATTAAATGAGTGACTATGTAAAGTGCTTTAAACAATGCCTCATTCTCATAGGAAGCACCCAGTAAGCTTCTCAAAGGCAGAGAGAGTTGTCCCTTTTGATCACTGCTATGTACCTACACCAGGAAGAATGCCTGACAGAACAGACAGTAAGTATGATGAAAGCTTACTGACATATACTTCTATTCTGTTTTTCTCCCAATCCCTTGCTTGGCCTCACCAGTGCCGTATACTCTACATCCCACAAACTCCAACAAAAACCTGGCACCATTCCCTTTTTAAATGGGACATCGAAGACTGACTGAACTCTCTATGCCAGCAGTCAGTCACAACCCTTTACCTGAAATAGATTACATGATACCCCTGAGTTTCCTGCCTACCAGCTGTTCAATTTTAAGTACAGACAACGATTGGAAAAACAGTTCCAAGGGTTTCTTAAGTCTGGGATTAAATGCACAAGCTGTCAGGGTCAGGGCAGAGAATAAGAGAAGATTACTACTGCCTTGTGTTTCTACACTTAAATAAGGAAAAGAACTACTTTGAGTACATACATTCAAAGATATACAAATTTACAAACCCTGTAAATCATAAACAGTAATACAAACTCAGCTTACTTTTTAAAATAAAATTTTACAAAAATAAAATTACCTAAAATTAAGCCCACCATTGTACTTAAATATCCGGTTCCACTTCCCAGGTTAAGAAAAGACAATCCTGGTTGAAGTTTCAATGCTTCCATAACTTCAGAATAAATGCAAGGTGCTGACAAGTGTATGTTCCCATGCTTCCAGGCTAAGTCTTTGTAAGCATTGTCTCGGTAGCCTTCCAAATAGTAATCTCCGCGATCAATCGCTCTGAAGGCTTGCTCCACTCTTTCAGTGCGGATATACTGAGCTTCTTTTAAGTTATCAATTAAGTCATCATTATCTTCCCCAGCACTCACAGCTCCTCCCATGATAGTATTCAAATCAAATCATAAATTTTAAAATGTAATAAAATTAGCAGAAATGGCTTCCAATAATGTAGTGTGGTTTGTTTTCCCTTTAATATTGCACTTGATTTCCAAAAATAAATTAATCCTGAAAGGGAAGAATAAAAATAAACAGGTTTAAATTAACACTCACAGGAAAGTAACTCCAGTTTATTAAATATATAATAGTCATTATAACTTTTAAAGGACATATTCTGTTCCAGGCATAGTTTTAAGTTCTTTAAATATATTTATTTATTCTTCTAACAATCACAAAAGGAAGCTTAAGTTTGATCTCATCTGTACAGACGAGAAATCTGGGACACAGAAGGGTTAAGTTACCTCATACCATGAGGCCCAATATGCTAGCCATTAGTCACGTGGCTACCTAGGCCAAAATTAAAATTAAATACAGCTTAAAATTCAGTCAGGCACACTAGCCACACTTCAAGTGCTTAATAGCTACATGTGGCCAGTACCTGCCACACTGAACAGAGCTGCTCTAGAAAGTGACACTGCTGGGACACAGTCCCAGGTCTTTCAGACTCTAGAAACCATGCTCTTAAGCATTAAGCCAGGTGGCCTTTGGAGTACGGTGAGTCTAGTTTAATATGCATGAATTACTTGATTGATTGAAAATTCCTAAACTTAAAAATCCACTAACACCTGAATGCTAAACATCTTAAATGCACCACATAAATTCAAAATGTTAACACAAAGTAACATATTACCTAAACACTGAATACAAAATATAAAAAAAAAAAACAGATCCACATGTTTAAAATATAGACACCCACACACCCACATATAAGTAGTTTATATTAAGATTGTTTTATTTGGTAAACCCTGTGGTGATAAATAAGGAGACCACAAATTTTATTAACAACTTTAATAGTATAAGCACTAGAACATTTGTTACACACACAAGTACAATAAACTTCTTTAAAGTCAAATTCAGCATCTTTAAATGAAAACATAAGTGCAACCTGATTAAATAAAAATTTCAATACATCATAATGAACACAATTTAATCTTTATTCAACTATAGTTAGCAAATGAATTCGTATAACACTTAATTTCTGAATTAATAAATCAGGAGAAGGAAAATGAAAAATGAAATGCCGGGACACCTGGGTGGCTCAGTCCTTAAGCATCTGCCTTCAGCTCAGGTCACCATCCCAGGGTCCTGGGATCGAGCCCCACACATCGGGCTCCTGGCTCAGCGGGGAGCCTGCTTCTCCCTCTGCCTCTGTCCCTCCCCCTGCTCGTGCTCTCTCTCTCTGACAAATAAATAAATCTTAAAAAAAAAAGAAAGAAAAAAATGAAATGCCTGTGGCCAAAAACAAGTTATGACAGCCAACTCTGGAAAGACTGTCTCTCTCTCGACGTTAGAGAAGAAAAACCACCGATGCCTCGAGCTTCCTCAGGGTCCTCACACCTCTGGCACCAAGCTGCCACCGCACTAATGGGGCAGCTGCCTCACCAGGTCCTGTCCCTGCCCCACTGCCTGCCTATGTCCTCTTTTGTATTTTCCTACGAGTTCCTTAAACTTTCTGAGTAGAGGAAATATTGTGAACTCATGTCACACTCTTATTTAACTTATTCAAACTCACTTATACAAACCTGGATGGCTCCAGTGCCCCCCACAGCCAAAAAAAGACATAACTGAAAAAAATACATGGGCTCGCTGCACCATTCTCCTCAATGGGTGTATTTCACAGCACACAGTGCAACTGGAAACATCAATCCACTCTTCCTTCAACAGTCTTAGTTGGACACCCTTTTATAGCCCAAGCATCTCAACTTGCTGAGCACAATTCTAGCATTTAAAGGTTTTTTCTGTGTTTTGGGGGGGTTTTTTTTGGTTTTTTTACTAACATGGCTTCTAAGCATAGGTTAAGTTTTTTACCTGGTACTCAGAGTTAATTCCTTCCCAAGATGAAAGAAAAAGTGGCTACATTAGACTAGGAGGCAGCTTCAGTTGAGTCTCCAGTGTGGCACCTACCTCAGGACTTTATAGGCCTAATTCTGACTGTGCAGACACTTAATGGCTCTCCTGGAAATGTTCTATTTTACTAGTTTGAAAAATTATTCCGCAGAGTGGCCTAATCCTTCTCAGGTCCTTCTGAACTCTAACCTGTCCAAAATTATCACAGCAAAATAAGCAAATGCTGACTTCACTACACAAAAGCGCACACTCTTGGTGAGAAAAGCAAAGAAGTATCAAACCAACAAGAAGTACTACCATTTGCTGATGGACACTGTCCTAAGTGTTTTCTGTATATTATCTCATTAAAAGCTACAATAAGCCTACGAGGAAGGCATTCCCATGCCCACTTTGAAGTAGAAACAATGAGTAAAGGACTAGGGTACTACAATTCATGTGACTGTTGCTAAAGGAGCCCGGAGGAAAGCGGATCCAAGGATCCAGGAAAGCTCTCTTAAAAAGGCATGGATTGTGTCATGCAATTAAAGGACTAAGGGAATTAAAGGCTAAGGATATGGCTGGTATTAAAGCAAAAGAGCAGATGACACTTTTAAGAAACTACATGTAGTTGGGTACCTTCCAAGCACCATAAGACCTTTATTATGTAGGCCAGTGATTTTTCTTTTTAAGCCTGAACCCTTTTGAGAATCTGATCATATTTCTGGCCCCTTTCTCTAATTAAAAAATGAATGAATGAGAAGTTTTACAACCAACTTCAGAAGGATCCCGAGTTCCTACAGACCCATGAGTTGAATCTAATTTAAGAACATCTATTAGTTGCAACAGAGTCAGCCACAGATACTAACAAGGGAGGGAGAATTACATTTCCATTTTAGAAAGTGCCATGTAATTTGTGTTTCTGAACTTTACTGCAACAGACCAGAGACCAGGTACTCAGAAAGCTGGGAAACAACACCTTGTTAATAAGGAGCCACATAAAAATTTGAGGCCAGATTTGCCGGACTCTTCTATTTTGATAGGAAAGACAAATACATCTGAACACAAAGCTGTAAGGTATCCAGGAGGGAGGTGGTCAGGAAAGGTTTTCTAGAATAGGATGTGCAATCTGCTACAATGCATCGTTTCTTTAACGCAAATTATTAGCTCACATTTAGTATATAAGGTAATGATGTGCAGATAATGAAGAAGTTGGGGTGGCTGCCATGTTCATGTTTTGAAGTGACAGCTTACATATATAAAAAGATGGGTGTTATATGCAAACAATGAATCATGGAACACTACATCAAAAACTAATGATGTAATGTATGGTGATTAACATAAGACAATAAAACAAAATTAAAAAAAAAAAGATACCTTAGCGACTTAAGAACACTTCCAGCAAAAAGCTAAAAATAGAGAGTGCCTACCTCTAAGGCAATTCAAGGGGTCTAGGGAAGCTGTGAATGCAGACGAAAAAAATGTTAAGACAATGTCTCTGGATTAAAGCAACAGACGAATTGAGGCTATACCCAGATTCAGATTTTTAAATTTTGATAAAAATATACACGTGCAAATAAAACAATATCCATAAGCAAATTATCTTCTAGAGCCTAAATTTCAGAGGAAGACGAACCTTAGGGTTTAAGGCTATGAAGGACTAACTGACCGTAATGCTACATGCAAATTCCAGTAGATTTAGCTATGCTAAAAATTTTATTAGGATTGCTATTTTTCTTGTTGGTAAACTGGTTACACAGTTGCATAGGTTTTCAGTGGTATGTTACAAGGCTACTTTTCCCACAAGTCCTGTTGTTTTGCAAAACATTAGTAGGTGTTTTCAGATGTTATAGAAAAACCCAGTACTGGACTTCTCAGGCCCTTGAAAGAATCTTAGGAAACCCGAGGGACCTCAGGAGAAGAGCTGGCATGAAAAACTACAAAATGGGATGAGCAGAGCCATGGTAGAGTTATACAAGGGTGTTATGGAACACCAACCCAGACACGGGGGTGGACACAAAAGGATAGGAAAATTTTCCTAAATATGAAGACGTGGTAAGCACAGAGGCAGAAGGAAGGAGAGGTGTTCAAAACAAGCAGAAAAGACAAGGAGACAAGAGGCAATGCACCCGCCCACTTAAGGCACTACAAATAGTACCGAAGAGCTGAAGTGCAGGAATAGAAAGCAGTGCTTGGTGAGGCTAAAACAATAAAGAGGAATGAGAAACGAAGCTTGCAGGCCACACACACATGGAGCTTGGACTTCCTCCCACAGACAATGGAGCCAGCAAAGGCTTTTTAAAGAATGAGAAACATACTGTAGGACTAATTTTAAAATAAGATGTAAAGGAAAAACCAAAACTGTAAAAGAAAGAGAATATAATTATACATTATTTGGTCTGGGGAAGACAATGTGTACATAGAATAGTGAAAACACAATTGCTGATTCAATTTGAATAGGCATTTAACCATACAGGACAAAAGAGAAGAGGTAAAGAGGGGTATGGAAGTTAATACCTCATCTGTGATTATAGGAAAGTAAATGCTATCTAAAATGCTAACTAAGGTTAGCAACATGGAGGTAACTTCCCTACTATGAAATAGCTGAATGCATTAAGATCCCCCTGGAGTGTGAGCCTCCAGGTGGAAACAGGTAAAGCCAGGAACTGCTATACTTTGTCTTCAGGGTATCACCTGACTTTCTAAATTGTGTACATGCATTATTTGAACAAAACTGACAAGTAAAGCTGAATATAAAGGGGATACTTAAATATATATGTGCGTGTGTGTATTTTTTTTTAGACCAGAATAAGATAAAAGACACACAGAATATAATTTCCTAAAGAATAAAAATACATTTAGCAAATAGGCTACAGTAGAAAAATCAAAAAACAAAAAAAGAGAGAAAATATAATAATTTATACTACAGAGCTTCAAAGACAAGTCATTTTATCATATACATAGCTTCTGATGGTGGGTGGAAAATGAATTATTATAAATTACATTTTCATAACATTGACCAATTCAATGATAATACTATGTGCATTTGTAGAAAATTTGAAAACAAAGAAATAAAAATTATTCATAACCCTAATACTCCAAGAGCCACTGTTAATATTTACTGTCTAAGCATCTATACGCTTTCTTAACACAATATTACTATTATACTGTATATACTATTTCAAAATTTTGCTTAATATGTCTTAAGCATTTTCATGCCATTAAAAATTCTTCCAAAATCCAAAAATGTGATATCCCACCACATGGAGGCACCAAAATGGAATCAAGTCCCCTAACTGCTGGGCCATGAATTTTGGATTATAAATAATGTACATGTGAGGAGTTTGCAAGTTAAAATCTGTAATAAATATTGTGATAATTCAATAATAATCCCCTAACTTGAAATATACTTCATTTTTTATGAGTAAAGAAAACACTATTAAAAAGCCATTACAGCTCTATGTTATGGCATAATGAAAGAAAATCAGATATAACTTCAAACTGTTTGGATTTAGGAATGATTAACTAGAGGGGGCGGAGCAAGATGGCAGAGGAGTAGGAGACCTGGATTTCGTATCCTCTCAGGAATTCAGCTGGATAGGGATCAAACCATTCTGAACACCTACAAACCCAACAGGAGATCGAACAAAGGAATAGCAACAACTCTCTGAACAGAAAAGCGACCACTTTCTGGAAGGTAGGACGTGCGGAGAAGTGAATCCGAGGCAATATTCGGGAAGATAGACGGCGGGGGAGGGGCCTCCGTCAGCCGCTTCCGGCAAGTGATAGAACCATGGAGCACAAAATCGGAACTTTTAAAAGTCTGCTCTGCTGAGGGACGTCACTCCGGTGGCTAAGGTGGGGGTGGAACCCTTGCAGGACAGTGTGGTCTCAGGACCCTTGGGGTCACAGAAAGACCAGGGGTGCCTGAGTGCGGCAGAGCTCCCAGGTATCGGAGCAGGGAAACCGGCTGCAGAGGCAGAGCCCAGGCGCGGGCTCTCAGCTCGGGGTTGCCATAAACCGTGATCCGCGGCACAGTCGGACCACTGCTCCTCCAGCAAGGACCCAACAAGCAGCAGATCCGGGGAGACTCACCTTCCTCCCCCGGGAGGAGCGGCGCAGGAGTGCACCGCAGGGATCTGCTGGGTTTGGAGACTCCACAAGGGGTCGAGTGCCGGAGACAGAAATGCGCGGTCACAGGTCGGGTGAGCACGGAGTGCGGCTGGAGACGGGAGTGTCTGACTGCTTTTCTCTGGGGGCTCACTGAGGAGCAGGGCCCCAAGTTCTCGGCTTCTCCAGGGCAGAGATTGGGAGGCCGCCATTTTCACTCTCGGCCTCCAAAGCTGTACGGAAAGCTCGCAGGGAACAAAAGCCCCGGAGAGCAAACCCGAACAGATTACTTAGCCGGGAGGCGGCAAGGGCGGGGCAGTTCCGCCTCCGGCAGAGACATTTGGAAACCACAGCAACAGGCCCCTCCCCAGAAGATCAACAAGAACAGCCAGCCAAGACCAAGTTTACAGATCAATGAGAACGGCAGAACTCCAGCACTAAGGGAATACTACACATAGAAATCATGGCCTTTTTTCCATGATTCTTTAGTCTTTCAAAGTAAATTTTCTTTTTAACTTTTTTTTTTCTTTTTCCATTTTTCAACCAACATCTTATCAATCCCTTTTTTAAAAAACATTTTTATTTTTCATTTTTAGAGTCATATTCTATCCCTTCATAGTAGTTACCCGTATTTTTAGCATATATATATATATAAGTTGTTCTCTCTCCAAAAATTTGAGATAGTTTCTTCTAACAGATCAAAATATACCCTAAATCTCTAGTATATGGTTTTTTTCCTACTCCCCTGCCTGATCACATTCTCTCTTTTTTTTTCTTTTTTCTTTTTTTAAATCCTCTTCTTTCTTTTTTCAAACAACTTCTTATCAATTCCTTTTATAAATTTTTTTATAATTTCCACATTTACAGTCATATTCCACCCCTTCATCATATCAACCCTTATTTTTATATATATATATGTTTTTCCTTCTTTAAAATTTTGGGAGGCACTTTCTTCAAACAGACCAAAATACACCCAAAATCTAGTGTGTGGCACTGATCTATATACCAGCCTGATCATATTTGATCACAACCTGGGTTTTTTTTGTTGTTGTTTTGTTTTGTTTGTTTTTGTTTTTATTTTTTTCTTTTTCTTTTTTCTCTTTTTCCCTTTCTTTTCCCACTGCTTCAGGTCTTTTCTGATTTGTTTAGAGTATATTTTCTGGGGATGTTGTTACTCTGCTAGCATTTTGTTCTCTCATTAATCTATTCTCCTCTGCACAAAATGACAAGATGGAAAAAATCACCTCAACAAAAAGAACAAGAGGTAGTACTGACTGCCAGGGACCTACTCAATACGGACATTAGTACGATGTCAGATCTAGAGTTCAGAATCATCACTTTAAAGATACTAGCTGGGCTTGAGAAAAGCATGGAAGTTATTAGAGAAACCCTTTCTGGAGAAGTAAAAGAACTAAAATTTAACCAAGTTAAAATCAAACAGGCTATTAATGAGGTGCAATCAAATATGGGGGCACTAACTGCTAGGATAAATGAGGCAGAAGAGAAAACACTGATATAAAAGACCAAATGATGGAAAATAAAGAAGCTGAGAAAAAGAAAGATAAACAACTACTGGATCACGAGGGCAGAATTCGAGAGATAAGCGATACCGTAAAATGAAACAACATTAGAATAATTGGGATCCCAGAAGAAGAATAAGGAGAGAGGGGGGCAGAAGGTATAATGGAGCAAATTATAGCAGAGAACTTCCCTAATTTGGGGTAGGAAACAGACATCAAAATCCAGGAGGCACAGAGAACCCCCCTCAAAATCAATAAAAACATCTAATAGTAAAACTTACGAGTCTCAGAGACAAAGAGACAAAGAGAAAATCCTGAAAGCAGCTCGGGAGAAGAGATATGTAACCTACAAAGGTAGAAACATTAGATTGGCAACAGACCTATCCACAGAGACCTGGCAGGCCAGAAAGGACTGGCAGGATATATTCAGAGCACTAAATGAGAAAAATATGCAGCCAACAATACTATATCCAGCTAGGCTGTCATTGAAAATTGAAGGAGAGATAAAAAGCTTCCAGGACAAACAAAAACTAAAGGAATTTGCAAACACAAAACCAGCCCTACAAGAAATCTTGAAAGGGGTCCTCTAAGCAAAGAGAGAGCCTAAAAGCAACATAGACCAGAAAGGAACACAGACAATATACAGTAACAGTCACCTTACAGAAAATACAATGGCACTAAATTCCTATCTTTCAATAGTTACCCTGAATGTAAATGGGCTAAATGCCCCAATCAAAAGACACAGGCTATCAGATTGGATTAAAAAACAAGACCCATCGATATGCTGTCTGCAAGAGACTCATTTTAGAACCAAAGACACCCCCAGATTGAAAGTGAGGGGGTGGAAAACCATTTACCATGCTATTGGACACCAAAAGAAAGCTGGGGTGGCAATCCTTATATCAGACAAATTAGATTTTAAACCAAAGACTGTAATAAGAGATGAGGAAGGACACTATATCCTATTTAAAGGGTCTATCCAACAAGAAGATCTAACAATTGTAAATATCTATGCCCCTAACATGGGAGCAGCCAATCATATAAGGTAATTAATAACAAAAGCAAAGAAACACATCGACAACAATACAATAATAGTGGGGGCCTTTAACAACCCCCTCACTGAAATGGACAGATCGTCTAAGCAAAAGATCAACAAGGAAATAAAGACTTTAAATGACACATTGGACCAAATGGACTTCACAGACATATTCAGAACATTCCACCCCAAAGCAAGAGAATACACATTCTTCTCTAGTGCCCATGGAACATTCTCCAGAATAGATCACATCCTAGGTCATAAATCAGGTCTCAACCGGTACCAAAAGATTGGGATCATTCCCTGCCTATTTTCAGAACACAATGCTTTGAAACTAGAACTCAATCACAAGAGGAAAGTCGGAAAGAACTCAAATACATGGAGGCTAAAGAGCATCCTACTGAAGAATGAATGGGTCAACCAGGAAATTAAAGAAGAATTAAAAAAATACATGGAAACCAATGAAAATGAAAACACAACTGTTCAAACTCTTTGGGATGCAGCAAAGGCAGTCCGAAGAGGAAAGTATATAGCAATACAAGCCTTTCTCAAGAAACAAGAAAGGTCTCAAGTACACAACCTAACCCTCCACCTAAAGGCGCTGGAGAAAGAACAGCAAATAAAGCCTAAACCCAGCAGGAGAAGAGAAATAATAAAGATCAGAGCAGAAACCAATGAAATAGAAACCAAAAGAACAGTAGAACAGATCAACGGAACTAGGAGCTGGTTCTTTGAAAGAATTAACAAGTTTGATAAACCCCTGGCCAGACTTATCAAAAAGAAAAGAGAAATGACCCAAATCAACAAAATCATGAATGAAAAGAGGAGAGATCACAACCAACACCAAAGAAATACAAACTATTATACGAACATATTATGAGCAACTCTATGCCAGCAAATTAGATAACCTGGAAGAAATGGATGCTTTCCTAGAGATGCATCCACTACCAAAACTGAACCAGGAAGAAATAGAAAACCTGAACAGACCTATAACCACTAAGGACATTGAAGCAGTCATCAGAAATCTCCCAACAAACAAAAGCCCAGGGCCAGATGGCTTCCCAGGGGAATTCTACCAAACATTTCAAGAAGAATTAATACCTATTCTTCTGAAACTGTTCCAAAAAACAGAAACGGAAGGAAAACTTCCAAACTCATTTTATGAGGCCAGCATTACCTTGATCCCAAAACCAGACAAAGACCACATTAAAAAGGAGAATTACAGACCAATATCCCTGATGAACATGGATGCAAAACTTCTCACCAAAATACTAGCCAATAGGATCCAACAGTACATTAAAAGGATTATTCACCACGACCAAGTGAGATTTATCTCTGGGCTGCAAGGTTGGTTCAACATCTGCAAATCAATCAATGTGATACAATACATTAACAAAAGAAAGAACAAGAATCATATGATCCTCTCAATAGATGCAGAAAAAGCATTTGACAAAATACAGCATCCTTTCTTGATCAAAACTCTTCAGAGTATAGGCATAGAGGGTACATAGCTCAATATCATAAAAGCCCTCTATGAAAAACCTACAGCGCATATCATTCTCAATGGGGAAAAACTGACAGCTTTCCCCCTAAGGTCAGGAACGTGGCAGGGATGTCTACTATCACCACTGCTATTCAACATAGTATTGGAAGTCCTAGCCACAGCAATCAGACAACAAAAAGAAATCAAAGGCATCCAAATCGGCAAAGAAGAAGTCAAACTCTCACTCTTTGCAGATGATATGATACTTTATGTGGAAAACCCCAAAGACTCCACCCCAAAACTGCTAGAACTCATACAGGAATTCAGTAAAGTGGCAGGATATAAAATCAATGCACAGAAGTCAGTGGCATTCCTATACACCAAAAACAAGACAGAAGAAAGAGAAATGAAGGAGTCGATCCCATTTACAATTGCACCCAAAACCATAAGATACCTAGGAATAAATCTAACCAAAGAGACAAAGGATCTGTACTCAGAAAACTATAAAATACTCATGAAAGAAATTGAGGAAGACACAAAGAAATGGAAAAATGTTTCAGGCTCATGGATTGGAAGAACAAATATTGTGAAGATGTCAATGCTACCTAGAGCAATCTACACATTCAGTGCAATCCCCATCAAAAGACCATCCACTTTTTTCAAAGAAATGGAACAAATAATCCTAAAATTTGTATGGAACCAGAAAAGACCCCGCATAGCCAGAGGAATGTTGAAAAAGAAAAGCAAAGCAAAGCTGGCGGCATCACAATTTCGGACTTCCAGCTCTATTACAAAGCTGTCATCATCAAGACAGTATGGTACTGGTGCAAAAACAGGCACATAGATCAATGGAACAGAATAGAGAGCCCAGAAATGGACCCTCAACTCTATGGTCACCTAATCTTCGACAAAGCAGGAAAGCATGTCCAATGGAAAAAAAAACAGTCTCTTCAACAAATGGTGTTGGGAAAATTGGATAGCCACATGCAGAAGAATGAAACTGGACCATTTCCTTACACCACACACAAAAATAGACTCCAAATGGTTGAAAGACCTCAATGTGAGACAGGAGTCCATCAAAATCCTAAAGGAGAACACAGGCAGCAACCTCTTTGACCTCAGCTGCAGCAACTTCTTCCTAGAAACATCGCCAAAGGCAAGGGAAGCAAGGGCAAAAATGAACTATTGGGACTTCATCAAGATAAAAAGCTTTTGCAAAGCAAAGGACAAAACCGTCAACAAAACCAAAAGACAACTGACAGAATGGGAGAAGATATTTGCAAGTGACATATCAGATAAAGGACTGGTATCCAAAATCTATAAAGAACTCATCAAACTCAACACCCAAAGAACAAAGAATCCAATCAAGACATGGGCAGAAGACATGAACAGACATTTTCCCAAAGAAGACATCCAAATGGCCAACAGACACATGAAAAAGTGCTCAATATCACTCAGCATCAGGGAAATACAAATCAAAACCTCAATGAGATACCACCTCACACCAGTCAGAATGCCTAAAATTAACAAGTCAGGAAACGACAGATGTTGGCGGGGAGGCAGAGAAAGGGGAACCCTCCTACGCTGTTGGTGGGAATGCAAGCTGGGGCAGCCACTCTGGAAAACAGTATGGAGGTTCCTCCAAAAGCTGAAAATAGAGCTACCATATGATCCAGCAATTGCACTACTGGGTATTTACCCCAAAGATACAAAAGTAGGGATCCGAAAGGGTACGTGCACCGCGATGTTTATAGCAGCAATGTCCACAATAGCCAAACTGTGGAAAGAGCCAAGATGTCCATCGACAGATGAATGGATAAAGAAGATGTGGTATATATATACAATGGAATATCATGCAGCCATCAAAAGGAATGAGATCTTGCCATTTGCAACAACGTGGATGCAACTGGAGGATATTATGTTGAGTGAAGTAAGTCAAACAGAGAAAGACATGTATCATATGACCTCACTGATATAAGGAATTATTAATCGCAGGAAACAAACTGAGGGTTGCTGGAGTGGGGGGTGGGGTGGGAGGGATGGGGGGACTGGGTGATAGACACTGGGGAGCGTATGTGCTCTGGTAAGCGCTGTGAATTGTGCAAGACTGTTGAATCTCAGATCTGTATCTCTTAAACAAATAATGCAATATATGTTAAGAAAAAAAAAAGAAAGAAAAAGAAGAAGGTAGCAGGAGGGGAAGAATGAAGGGGGGGAAATCGGAGGGGTAGACGAACCATGAGAGACAATGGACTCTGAAAAACAAACTGAGGGTTCTAGAGGGGAGGGGGCTGAGAGGATGGGTTAGCCTGGTGATGGGTATTGAGGAGGGCACATTCTGCATGGAGCACTGGGTGTTATGCACAAACAATGAATCATGGAACACTACATCTAAAACTAATGATGCAATGTATGGGGATAATATAAGAATACAAAAATTTAAAAAAAAAAAATGCCATTACAGCATTAAGTCATGGAAGCATTTGCCATTTGTTAATTCTGAGATAATTTCATCTCAATCATGGAAAAGTGCCAAATACAAGTCAAGAGACCAAGGTCTAGCCTTTGTCCCACTGATAACTTTTCTGTATGGCTCTGGGCAGCTCTTCAGAACATCATTTCCTCGCCTGTGAAATGAAGAGGCTAAATTCTATGATTCCTAAGGTTCCTCAGAGCTCTAATTTCCCTGCTATTTTGGCATCAAACCCATATTTGAGTACAGCTCAGTTTTAGTTATCCAGGAATGTCTGTCCATGCATCAGCATCTCTGTTACTTTGGTCTCATTTTTTGGTGCCCCACTCCTGCCATTTTCTCTAACATGGAAAAGAAAAAAAAAAAATTAGGTGTGTTCAAGTCCTGCATTAAACAGCAAAAGCAAAATAAGGAATCTAAGGAAAAGAAGAAAAGGTAAAGGCAAAAGAGAGAAGCGTCAGAAAATAAAAGAACAGCTTAAGCAGTTATGTCTGTTTGAGAAGGAAGTTGTCATATTTACTCACAGAACACAATTTCACTCCTTGGCATTTTCTTTCTAGTACCTGTGTTTGGGGTACATACATTCACATAAGCTCACCTGAAATGATTTGCAAGGTGTTCCAAAAGTGGCTTCTAGTCTTTCAAAACAAGATATGTAGCTTTAATGTATTTGGTTTACGGGAAGATCTATTAAAGGCCCAGGTCAATATTACGGTGTCTTTCAGGCAGCTTAGGGATGTTTTATGGAAGGTTAAAGACAAGTCAATGGAGGCGGGAAGCAAACAGATGGCAGACAGATGTCACAGAGTTGGAGAACAGAATGAATGCCGACTCTCTTTCTTTCCTTCCTAGCAACCAGTGGCAAGCAGCCAACTGCTGCTTGCTGCTCCTTTCTCTGCAAAGGTGAGGACAAAGCTCACCCAGCTTTGGAGTAAAGAAGACTGGTGATTCAAAGGAGAACACACCATTCGAGGGCATGAACAAAGCAATCTTTCTTCCTCATGCCCTCAAAGACCTTGTCATGGGGGTCCTGCATGAAGGCTGCTTTCAGTGTGGAGAAAACGACACAGAAGAAATTTTCTCAGTGATGGCAAATAGATATGATGAGACATAAATACAGAATCATGAAAGAAAGACAAGAAGAGGCTAATGAAGGGGTTCAGAACAAGTCTCCCCAAAATGTCCTACTTTAACAAGTGGACCATTTTGAGCTGAGGCAATCAAGGCCCAGCAGACAAAAGAAAAACTTTTACCTCCCTTTAAACTACCTAAAAGAATTTAGGTAAGGAGCCTGGCCCAGAAAGAGAGCTACTACCAAGATACTTTTTTTTTTTTTTATCTGAATGACCTATCTATATAGCAGGACAAACATCTAATTACCAAACATTTGCTCTTATCGTCCTGTGAATCACCTCCTCCCCTGTGACATCCCAGGCCCCTATCCTACTTCTTAGCTCCTGATGGCATGTAAGCCTCAACTGCCCACCCAGCTTATCCTTCGGTCTCCCTGTCTTTGTGGGGCTCCCATACATATACAATCAAATTTTTCTCCTGCTAATCTGTCTTATGTTAATTTGATTATCAGACCAGCCAAAGAACCTAGAATAGTAGAAGGAAAAATTTTTCCTCCAACATTAAAGTAAGGTCCACTACTCATTGTGCCAATCTTATTTATTTTTTTACTAGTAATAACATATACATGCAATTTCCTATTTCTCTACTACATACAGGCACTGGGCTCTATTTCTTCACCAAAACTCTATGAAGAAGCACTAACTTCATTTTACTAATGAGAAGACCAAAGTTCGGAGAGACCAGGAGACAAGCTCAGAGCTCCTGAGTAGCTGAGCCACAACTCAAATCCAGTTTGGCAAGCCATAAAATCCTCCTGAAAGCAGAACAATTTGCAAAGAGGCCCCTGGCCCATAATTCGAAGGCAGACTTTGTGTCCCCCTGCCTGAAAAGATTCAGATCTCTCTCCCTCTCTCTCAAACTCTCATTTCCTCTTTTTCCTCCCTTTTAGTACTCTTGGTTCCAAAAGAAGAATGGAATGGTGGAAATAAAGCAGCTGATGTCATGTACTGACTGCAGCCTCAGGCAAATTATTTAACCTGTGATCTTCAGGTTCCTTGCCTATAAAATGGGAAAAATAATAACCACATCATAGATTTGTAAACAGCGAATAGTGCACGGCACATAAAGCTTCTAATGTACACATGTCCAATAAGTAATTCACTTTCTTTCGTATCTAGGAGGAAAAAGACACATTTGAAACATTCATTCATAAACCCAAAAGACCAGAAAGGGAAAAAAAAAGTGTCAGTTCTGAAATCTAGTCATCACCTAGTGACTTCCTTAAGACAGAACTACAGAATGAAAATGTAAATCCTAAAGTTAGAGGTGTTAGGGAAAAAAGCCAAGAACAGTGTATACAGAAGCAAAAGGGAAAATACAGCCATTCATATGTAAGTTGATTGAAAGAGGTTAATGTAAAAAACAAAACAAAAAACCCAAAAAACAATGCAGTGCCTTCTATCATGCTCTGGGCCACAAACTCAGCCAAGAGGCCTAAATTAGGACCAGCTGCCCTCCGTACTCTAACATGGGCTCAGGCAGCAGTCAGGTACTGAACCTCTCTTTGGTAGCTTACTAGCTAACTTCCACATGTGCTAATTTTCTCTAATGGAGCATTTGTTATATAAATTAGCAAAAATTAGCTGTCTTGTACAGTTTTCTTTGGTTCGACACATGTTTTCTGTCCAAACTGTAAACTCAATAATAATAAAGATAAAATAAAATGAAGATAAAATAATATACTTAAAATATTCATCACACTTGTAAAGGCGTTAGCAAGCATTTAATAAATGACGATTAAACATAAAACACTATAAGAGTAATTTCTAGCTTTCTACTCCAGGACATCCTTTCAAATTTTAACATACCTAACAGCTACAGATCAGTGAAAGTTTATTTTTCCTTCATAGTCCCTTGAACTCTAGAATCTTCATCTGATCAGACAGCTGATAAACCACTGTCTCAAGATAAAGATTATCTGCTCCCCAACCCTTCAATTCACTACTACAAACTGTTTCAAATGACAAAAGAAAGTTCTGTTGGAAGCAAGTAGGTTCTGTGTTTTAATATTTGGCAAGTTTTAAGATGCCTATATTCATAGATGTAGACTTTTCAGTCATATTCTCAATTCTATTCCAGTCTTACTTCCTATGCCTTTTCCTTCTCTCTACCTCCGCCCTCATTCTTTTAATTTTCCTATTCTCCTTGCCTGGGGTAGTGAAGATCAGCATAAACTCAAACAAGATGGAGAAACAGCAGGAGATAGCTTTATGGGAGTTCAAGGTACAGGATATAAAGGGATGGAGGAATATAAAACATTTTTAAAGGACAAGATGAGGCAACTTAAGCTGAAATTTCATCATTTTGAAAGTTACAGGATTTCATGTATCTCCAATGTCTCCTCCACTCCTTTTACTTAAACATCTGAATATATGACCTCTTCAAACCTGTATCACTACACAAGCCTGTGTCCGTATTGCTAAACACAATCATACCCATATACTACAAATGCCCTCGATATGAAAAGTTCCACATATCTTTGAGCTAACAAAATCATCAGAGAATAACTGCCTCAGATTTTAAGATTATTGCTTAACATCTTCAATTTTTCAAGAAATATAAGAAGTGCTCTAGTAACCATCCTTAACACTTAAAAATATTCCTTATAGAAGCTACAGCCTAGAAAACCTTTCAAACGTAAGAATTGTTTACCTCCTGTAACTCAGGAAAAGCCTGAAGCAGAAAACTGAAATGACAACTGAGCTTTCTGGTTTTAATCCATTACATGACAATGTTCTTAGGAAGTAATGAGATCAATAAGGAAGCATGAGAGAAGAACATAGACATTTTTGGCTCCTCTTGGGTGAGGCTTTTAAAGTTGGCCTTATTCTATTTGAAAAATTTCGAGTTCAAAAAGAACAATATTCAAATAAAAAATAAAACAACAGTCCAAAGCAAAATTTCACAGTGTGGGAGTTCAGATGGTCTGTATCTGTTCCCTTCCACTAGTATATCACAAACCAGTATACGAGCTCACACCAAAGATATTCTTTCTGCGTATTATCGTACCGTGGAATGCAAAGACTGGCCTTGTCACATGATGATTTTGAGCAAATTGTTATCTTTTCTGGCTTTGGTTTTTTCACCTGGAAGATACTGTCACTAAATCAAATTTTCTCAATGGCACCTGTAAAAACTTTAAAAATGTCTAAGTGTATTTGCTATACAAAGATAATGTAAACAGGTTAACTATAAAGTTTTTTTGGCCTTATAAAATGGCATCTTTCCAAAGTCAAAGATGATCAATTTATCTATGGACAGGCAGTGAAAGCTATATAGAATAAAATACCTAGTTATATATCATTCTTAATTTTTCAGTGTTTCAATAGCAACCCATATAATTTCATTAACTACCTCAAGGTATTTACACAGGACACGTGGTATTATTACCTGCACCATGCAAATGAAAACCAACTGAGAAAGAACAAATTGGATATTTTGGTCTTATTCATATATCTAATGGCATGCACTACCACTAATATTCACAATATCAGAAATAAGAAAACACAGCAACTAGAAATGTAGGTCTAAGACCTTCTGACAAATACACACACACCACATTTGATACTAATACCTTCATCTCATTTATTGGGACAAATAATTCTATCCCTATTTTTACTCATGACCCAGAGAAAGTTTAAGTTCTTTAAAATAAACGTAATCAGGGATGCCTGGGTGGCTCAGTCAGTTAAGCCTTCAGCTCAGGTCATGATCCCAGGGTCCTGGGATTGAGCCCCATGTCAGGCTCCCTGCTCAGTCTGCTTCTCCCTCCGCCCCTTCCCACTGCTCATGCTCTCTCTCTCTCAAATAAATAAATAAATAAATAAAATCTTTAAAATAAAACTGTAATCATAAGATCATCACCATAATTCTATAGGCTCTAAAGTAATTGCTAGGAAGCACACCTCAACTTCAAATGATTACTCTCTCATCAATAGTTCTTTGTATCAATAAAACTCATTTGGAGAACACCATGTAAACTAAACAACCAAAATGCTGCGAAAGCTTGTTAAACTATAGCCCAGTACCTCCCTCCAGGCTTCTTCATTTAACAAGCTCTTCACCACTGGTCCAGCAAGTTGAGTAAGTCCCAGGGACATTGAGGATAGAAAATAAAAAAATGGCTTCAGTTTAGTTCAGTTCAGTAGACAGTCTTTGTTCATGGAAATTAGTCTCTTAAATGGTTTGTGCATTAAAAAAAAAAAAAGTCTAAAAATTACTTTCAATTTGACTACAATAAATTCATAGAACTGAAGGTTTTTAATAATGTAAGGAATTATTTCATATTAATTTGATGGTCAAACTATGTCCTCATAACTGAGTATAATTGTTTATTAACAGTACACGTTTAAATACTAAATGCTCTGTCAACAAAAAGTTACCCAAAGCAATTAGACTGCCTGACATTTGGATATTTTGTTTTGCACAAAAAGACTTCTATTTGTTGATTTCCTCATTCAAATAACAAAAACTGATCATCTACTTTTGCCTCAGCAACTATGATAAGCATGGAGGATTCAGAGACCATACTCTAGAAGCTAAACTCAAATTAAAGAGCTTTCTTAGGAGCTAAGAACAGCAGAAGAGCTCACTTCATTTCACAGATAAAGAATTGAGCCCCAACAGCTGCCTTGTCCAAGATCACACAAGTTAGAAAGAAACCCAAGTTTGGGCACCTGGGTGGCTCAGTTGGTTAAGCGACTGCCTTCGGCTCAGGTCATGATCCTGGAGTCCCAGGATCGAGTCCCACATCAGGCTCCCTGCTCAGCAGGGAGTCTGCTTCTCCCTCTGACCCTCCTCCCTCTCATGCTCTCTGTCTCTCATTCTCTCTCTCGCAAATAAATAAAATCTTAAAAAAAAAAAAAAGAAAGAAACCCAAGTTCTATAAGTCATTTTATAATAATCTAGATAAGAAAAAATCTGTTCAAACATTAGAACATATAAGGCCAAAAAGACCTAATTTACTCTTTTTAGATTTCTTGAAATTGAACAGAATGCTTCTTTTAAAAAGAATTTTTTATTAATTTCAATAATTACTGATAGTAAGCAAAATTACTAAAACCTGACTTTATGACAGCTTGCTGGGAGATCGTAAGGAAAAAAAATGCCCAATTTAAACTATTACAGAAAACATAGTAATAAAAGTCAGAAAGCTAAAATCATTTTTTCATACTTGAAGCTATTCATATTCTTCACAGCAAAGTTTATGAATTATTATCAATCTCTGGACAATAATTATTTAACAATGTATTAATATATCTAGACTGAATCCCCACAAGTTATAGTGGTGAGTAACAACATTAAGCAATGTAAAATTCTGGTCTGAATTCAACAGGATTTATATCAACAGTAATATAACAATTTTACTTTACTCATTTGCTAACCTTAGAAAGATTATTTATAGATTGAATATTAGTATGTCAAATTATGATTTCATATCAAGTTATAGATTCATTATTGAGTTATATTCTAATAGAATGTTTTTCAACCTAAGTAAAAATTATATTTAAAAGAGCACATAATATAGTGTGGGTTCTAGATTGGAACCCTAATTCTGTAAATTCTAGCTATGTTAATATTAATAACAATAATTACCTCACAGGATTCATATGAGAAGTATCCAGGGTAATGTATGTAAATTGCCTATAGTCCCTGGTCACATACCAACTACTCAATACGTGTTACCTGTTTCTATTAACACAGTCCTATTTCATCCTCTCACAAAAGAACATGTTCCCATTTCAAGAAGCATTTGTTCAATGCATAAAAATCTGTATCTAGTAATAATATATAATATATATAAAATACTTTGGATTTTAGGTGCCACTTTTCATTGAGATCTCAACAGCTCTATGGTGTTTCTGAGGGAAACCAAGGCACGGAAAGATGGGGAAAGACCCTGGGGACATATCTTGTGATGTTGGATGGAATGAGAGGAATCAGCATGAACTCATTATTTGACTTGGAAAACTGCATGAATACACACACACACACACACATACACACACAGACGCACACAGAAAAAATACAAAGCTATAGAAAACACATACACATACATACTTTTCCTTGTTTATGAATGCCTCAAAGATAGACAACGTTTCAAAAAAAAAACCCAAACTCTTCTTGAAAAGGTGTACAGGAAAACATGTTTTGCATTTTTATTTACTACATTTTCCTATCTATTAATAGTAATCTCCCCATTCCCCATTCTGAAGACACTCAGGTGCTCACCCTTCCATCAGTAGCACGACTCTGGCATCTCTGCTGCAGTCTTCTCTGCTCCCAGCTCTCACAAGCATCCTGGGCATCTTCAACAACTATTCAAGCCCCAAAGCTAACAACCATCACAACACCTTAAACTCCAAGGACCTACTCACCCACTGTCCAACGTCTGTATCCTTATTTTATTCCACAATCACATCTTACATCTAGTTTGCCCATTCTTTTTCTACCACTACATTTAACCTTCAGTGTCACTAGTGCTACAGCAAAGATTTTCCATAAAAGACCAAACAGTAAATACATCAGAATTTGCAGCCCTTGGTTTCTGTTAACAACTACTGAATTCTGTGCCTGTAAGAGCAAAATCAGCCACAAACAACATGTAAATGAAAGTACGGCTGTGTTCCAAATGTTTCATTTATTCATGAACACTGAAACTTCTATTATATTTAATTTTCACACACTACTTTTCTAATTTTTTTTCTAACCATTTAAAAATGTAAACACCATTCTTAGTTTGCAGACTATTCAAAAACAGGCAGTGGGCCAGGTTTGGCTCATGGGCCATAATTTGCTGACACCTATGAGGATCACTTCTGCAAATATTATCAGTATAAAGAGTTACACAAAGGTTGGTAAAATGCCCAAGAGATCTTAAAAATGTGTTCAGAAAGTCAACCTGAAAGCAACCTAGGCATGTATACCACATTTTCTAAATCATTCCTGTGAGCTACAGACCTAACCAGCATAGGTTACAAGAGCTTTTCTGGTACCTTAATTCTTTATAGTCGAAGCACTGTGAATAAATAAAATGAGTACAATTAAGTGAGTCAAAAACAAATGACAGATTTCCCAGGCTATCCAAAGTAGAGTGTTCCTATGAAAACTTTCCTAAGCCAAACTGGCCTAAAGCAAAAGGTATTCCCTCTGCTTTCTGATGCCACTTGGCTTTAAGAAAGACCTACATTAGTATGGTAATGGCTCTTTTCCTAAAAGTGAAAATCCTCTACAGATTTCTTTCAGTTAAGGAAAACAGGTACTAATGCAGGTCTTTCACAAAAGCCAAGTGGCACAACGAGACCTTTTAGAAAGTGGAGGATACCTATATATTGCTGACATTTGAAATCTCATTCCAGAACTTTAAATTTTAAAAGTTTGTAATCCATGAGACCAAAGGCATAATCCATATAAGCCCCCCAAAATACACCACTTTGATATTTGTGAAAAATAATAAAAAGTAAAGAAGAAAACCTCTAAAATTATCCAGTATTGTTTTCTGTGCATATAAGCCCCCCAAAATACACCACTTTGATATTTGTGAAAAAGTCAAGAAAAATAATAAACTGTAAAGAAGAAAACCTCTAAAATTATCCAGTTCACCCTGTCACGCAAGGGGGAAAACTACTTGTTCAAGGTCATACTAACGAGACTCAATGCTCCAGAGTCTTGGTTGAGTTTCTTTCCAATACATCATAAAATAAAAGCTCAAATAGTGACACTTTTCTGAAATAACATGTGCTTGTCTATTTTTAAAACAACAAAACCTTCATATAGTTAAAAGAAGACCAGGAAGAAGTGAAGAGTCCTTACTAAAAGTGTAGACAGAGCTAATTTTTGAGTCAGTGTAGTAAAAAGAAAGAAGGAGTGCTCAAATACCTGGTCCAGGGACTAGGACTCCATTTTGATATTTAAATGTGAGAGAATACAGAAGGCCAGCAAGAAATAGTCAAGATCAGCTAATTGGGAACAAAATATAAAAATAGCAACTGGCCTTTAAGTCAAAAGGAGTCTACCATCATTTTAGCTGGGAGAAAGGTTTAGAATAGCCAAGGGAGCAAAAACAATGGAGACAGGTTTTAAGAGCAGCAGCAGTTCATTGCCCTGATTCTGCCAGAAATTAAGTACAAATCAAAAATATTCTACTTCCAGAGAGTAAATGTGGTTACCAGGGGATGGGGAGTGGAGGGAATAAGACTGATGGTGTTTTAAGAGTACAAGCTTGCAACAAGCAGTAAATCATAGAGATCTAATGCACAATATAATAAATAGACAATATTGTACTATAATTATGTAATATAATATTGCTACAAAGGCATTATAAGATATGAACGTATCAAAGTTAACACATCGTACACATTAAACTTCTACTGTGTCATATGTCAAATTTAGTCAATTAAAAATAGAAAAAAAATTCTACGTCCTGTATCAATTCCTACTGATGGGTAATATTCAGCCACAGCATGAGCAGATGGTACCAGAGAGACATTGCATGAGAAAAGGGCTTTGCTTCTGGGTCTGCTGCACTGCTTGGCAGGCTCCCGCAGTCCTTAAGGGTTCTCCACCAACAGACTCCTACAGTGCGTAACAGCCAGCAGCCTCCCCCAGCGCCCTCCCTTGGATGGTTTGCAGAAGACAGTCTTTGGTCAAACACCTCTCTGTGAACATCTTTCCCTGGTACCAGAAAGCAGATTTCTGGCAATTCCATTAAGGAAGCACCATAGCAACTTCCTTGCCATCCAGTGAGCCAAACATCCTCTCCACAAGGTCCAGATCTCAACCCTGGGTGGGGCTCTTCCTTAGGTGCTTAATCTTGGTCCTTAGGGGTAGAGGCTAATCCTTATTATCTCTTTCCATATTCTTTATTTTTTTTTAAGATTTTATTTTGAAAGAGGGAGAGTGGGGGGGTGGCGAGGAGAGAGATTATCTCAAGGATACTCCACGCTGAGTGCAGAGCCAAACTCAGAGCTCGATCTCACAATCCTGACATCATGAACTGAGCTGAAATCAAGACTGCTTAACAGACTGAGCCACCCAGGCACCCTATTTCCATATTCTTTAGAACTCTCTTTACTTACTACCCAATCCTGTTATTGTAACATTTCTTTACATAAAAACTTTCCCTGTTCATATTACCCTGTGTGGTTTCTCCTTCCTGTTTGAACTAGACTGATACAGTGCTGAAAACCATTAAGATGACACTCAGGTCAGTGATGGAATGAAGAACAAGAAGACATGTAATAAAATGAACTGTGAATACAATAGATCCTGATATGCTGCCAGCCAAAACATCCACAATCCCTTGGATTTGACTTAAACTGCTATGTCCTGAAAACACTCGTTTTTTTGTTTTTTGGGTTTTTTTAAAGATATTATTTATTTATTTGACAGAGAGAGACACAGCGAGAGAGGGAACACAAGCAGGGGGAGTGGGAGAGGGAGAAACAGACTTCCCGCGGAGCAGGGAGCCCAACGCGGGGCTCGATCCCAGAACCCTGAGATCATGACCTAAGCCGAAGGCAGACGCCTAACGACTGAGCCACCCAGGCGCCCCTTGTTTTTTTGTTTTTTTTTTGTTTTTTTTTTTAACTTCTAAGTATTTGAGTGTGTTTTATCTTAGTTTCATGGCAAAATGTTGTCACCGGCTTTTCTGTGCTATGAGAGCTGTCCATCCTCACAGAGGAACGTTAGCTAGCCAAGTGACTAAGAGTACTGAGAGCAGCAGCTGCCCATTCTGCCATCTTAAATTCCTGCTCAGGAAATCCATCACTGTCAAACTTAGACAGGAGGATGGCTTAGTGGCCTCATCTACTGGGAGTCAGCTTAAACATGAGCTTGTTAAGTGAAGCACATGATCTTTCTGGTGCCTCTGTTTCCCCTCTATAAACTTCAATGATTATTAGCACACCTGGACAAGGACAAAATAAAACCACTGAAAAACTCATTAAATTTCATGTATGCATGGTAGGCAAACTAAAAATAGAAACCCACAAAGGAATAAAGGAGCAGGTTAACAGCAAAGCCAAATTCTTGACACAAAAGCCAGGAATAAGCAATGGTAAAGGTTACTTTTTCTTGTTAGTGGCATTTCAAAATCAAAGAAAAGAGCATCAAAAAATATGTCTTGGAAAAAAGCAGTCCCAGAGTTGGAGAAACATAGAAGGAAAACTAATGATATAAGTAGGCACTAAAAAATTCAACAAATTTATTGTATCACTCATTTAGCAGAAAACAATTTTGGAAGAAATCAGTAATAATTGACACTAAGTAAGCCGCGCCTACTTGGCTTGGACTACAAATGCAATACACTGGAGCCCAAAGAAGAGAGGTAATTGCCAGAAAGACAGCCTTATGTTTCCTTTTTTTTCTTTTTTTTTAAGATTTTATTTGACACAGAGAGGGGCGCCTGGGTGGCTCAGTCGTTAAGCGTCTGCCTTCGGCTCAGGTCATGATCCCAGGGTCCTGGGATCGAGCCCCACATCGGGCTCCCTGCTCAGTGGAGAGCCTGCTTCTCCCTCTCCCACTACCCCCTGCTTGTGTTCCCTCTCTCGCTGTGTCTCTGTCAAATAAATAAATAAAACCTTAAAAAAAAAAAAAGATTTTATTTGACACACAGAGAGAGCGAACATGTGCACAAGCAGGGGGAGCGGGAGAGAAGCAGCTCCTCGCTGAGCAGGGAGTCCATTTCGGGGCTCAATCCCAGCACCCAAACTGAAGGCAGATGCTTAACCAACTGAGCCACCCAGGTGCCCCAACAGCCTTATGTTGCTATAGGGTATTTGTTTTATTTTAAAGTGTGATGGGTTGGAAGGTATATGTATTTTGGAGGAACAAAAATATTTTCAAAAACAGTAACTTTAGTAACTTCTCTTATCCCACTACCTTACTATAATTTCTCCAAATATGTTTTACAGCTGCTGAGCCTAGGGCAGAAATTCATTCATGTGTATTTACAGGGAATACACAGTGAATGCACTTTCCTACTAAGAACAAAGCATATGTACACCTTCTTCAAGTACAAGATTCTTGCCTCCCAACTAGAAAAACTCGTAGCAAACTGACAAGGATCCCAGCTTCTTATCTGCCAGAAAAGCAATGTCATGGCTGTTAATTCTGTCCCTGCCTTTCTCCAACATAATTGCCTCAGGGATTTTAGGGCAGGTATGTATTTCTCCTTTCCCCTGCTCTGCTGATTCAAAATCATCCTTCTCTTTAGCACAGATTTCCCAGTGCATTTAATAAGTTTCTAGATTAATTTCACAGGGGAAGGGGTTCCTGCCATCACTTCAAATTATGTCCAAACCCAAAACCTTCTATATAGCCCACCTCTCAAACCAGCTACTATATTCAATTACTCATATTCCTCTTTAGTGCCCTGCTTGTGCACATGTTCCTCTTTATTACTCATGATCCTTTCCTCCTTCTTGAAAAACCACGTCAGGCTGAGTCCTCCCCACTCTGTCTCTTTCTTCCACTTTTAAGGAACCCTCTGATTACACTAGGCCTATCAGGAAAATCCAGAATAGTCTTCCTAACTTAAAGTCAGGGGATCAGCAACCTTAATTTCCCTTTGCCCTATTAGGTAACATATTCACAGATTCCAGGGATTAAAACACGAACATCTCTGCAGGGGAAGGGGCATTACTTGTCTACTACACTACCCAAATTTTAGTTGCCCTCTATCTCCAGCAGAGTAGGGAATCAAACAAATCCAACTTAAACGTGTAATGTGCAACCCAAGTCCATCCTCGCCAGTCCTGTTTCTCCCCCAAGATACAGGAAAGGAAAGAAGAGATCACAAGGATAATCAGTGCAGAGAGATATGCTCTCATCCCTTGACGGAACTTGGAATTCATTTTCTTTTATATATAACGTGTGGTCACATTCTTAAGACAGCACGAAGTCCTCTAACTAATCAATAATAACGACACCATAGACTGTAAAAAAAACCTTACAAAGACCCTGCAATTCAATTCGAAATACCAACTGGAAACACTGTAACAAATAAAACCACTATTATTAAACCATGTAATTATTTCTCTCTTAGAAAATATATGCCCAGTCTTAATAACCCTTGAATATAGTATTACAAAAAACATGCAGTATTTCTAACATTTTACACCACTGGAAAATTGTGCCTAAATTAAACCTGAAGCTTAAAAACTGCTTAGGGCTCAGTAGTGCTTAAGTCTTGACCTTACTTTTAGAAATGTGGGAAGTAGGGGTGCCTGAGTGGCTCAGTCATTAAGCGTCTGCCTTTGGCTCAGGTCATGATCCCAAGATCCTGGGATCAAGCCCCACATCGGGCTCCCTGCTCGGCGGGAAGCCTGCTTCTCCCTCTCCCACTCCCCCTGCTTGTGTTCTCTCTCTCACTGTGTCTCTCTCTGTCAAATAAATAAAATCTTAAAAAAAAATTATAGAAATGTGGAAATTATGCAGATTCATTGTGTGCTTACAAAAATTCAGTTCAGCATGAGTAAGACCCTGTACATGATAGCCAAGATTTGCAGCAGATTCAAAACTGTCAAACTTTAATGTAGTATGATTCTAGATTGGCCTCAAGAGGGAGCAGCATTCTTTTAAAAATAGATTGCCCTGCAGGTCAGTGTTTTCAGTGCATCACTAAAAATGAATGGAAAGACACACTAGTCAAAAAAATTAAGACATTTAGGAAAAGGACTTGATTTTAATAATGCTCTACACAACAAAGAGTACTAACAGATATACAGGGAAGCAAGACACAGAAGTCTCTCAGAATTAACTACAGGATATACCATCCCTGGGTGGTAACATTCCTGACAATCCTTTGCGTTTTTATCCATATTTTCTAGTTTTTCTATAGTGAATTCCTACTGTTATTGTATGAAGGAAAAAAAGCAAAAACAAATAATCTTTTACTTATCATTTCTACAGTGACTAGTAACATGCAAGTTAAGTAACCAAAAGTGAATCATAGGTGTACAGAATCACAGGTACAAATGAACCACTGTTCAAAAAAATCTAAACTATACAAAGTACCACCTAAAGTATATACAGTACCATCATAAAAGGAAATGACATATCAAACATCTAAAAACTAATTTTTTCATGCTGATCAGAAAAATACTCAAATCACATATTTAGGACAGAATGACTGAAAAATGACAAAGAAAACACTTGACTATTCAGTAAGCCATATGGTACTACTTAAGAAAAAAAAAAAAAGGCACAGGTTGCACAACCTTAAATGACTTGTCAGGAGTAACCTGATAGAGCAGCTACAAAACCTCAAAAGCTACTACACTTTACACAACAATACTCTGTATTTATAGCACCCTTGGTCTGAGAAAATCAAAGGGTATTCGCTATTTACCTTGTATCCTCTCATCACATTATTCACTTGTTATTCCATTCAATTCTGACTTCCATCATTCTTACTCAACAGGATTCCCAATGACATTCTTAAAAGGCATGAATGTTATTTCTGTTTATATGTAAAAGTCTGAAAGGATTCACACTATACTATTAAAAAACTATTACCCAAGCAACCCCTGAGGAACAGATGTGGATAGGGAGACTTGCTGAAGAAGGAAATTTTCTTTTAATTTCATGCATTTTAGTAATTCAAATCTTATCTTTGAACATACAATAATACAATAAAAAAATCAATGACCACATAAAATATATTGCATTGGAGGCCATGATATTTCCTTCTAGATGATAGAGGAAATTTAGTTCATTCCCTGAACAGATTTATTAAATATATTGTTAGAGGCCAAAGTCCCAGGGACCAGTCTTCAGATATCAAGGATTACTTCTCAGCACCAAACTTCTAAACACGTCCAAGGCTGACCTTTGTCCAGATCAGCCAACTGGTCACGGGAGCTACCCATCAGCACTGCCATCACTGATCTGCCAATTCAACAGTCAAGGATGAATTTTAGCAAGCATTTTTGCATGATTCTCCATTTCTGCCTTCTCTCCATTCACTTAGCTATTAATCATCCAGGCCAGAAAAGATATCCATTTTATTATCCACCATGAAACATCCATTTCAGCTTTCAAGCTTTATTTTCCCCTATAGGGAAAGAGCTGCTACTTTTTATTTCTCTTCCTTCAAAGTGTTGCTTCAATGGATAGAACAGTAAAAAACTGAAAACCATCTAAATGCCCACCAATAGAAAATACGGTTAAATTAGTATATATACAATCTATGTATGTAAGTTATATACAGCAAATACTTTGAGGCTGCAAAAAAATTTTTTTGAAGAGTTAAGTTTTTCATCTAACATGGAATATTAGTGATAAATCAAGTGAAAAAATGCAAGGGAAAAACTGTGTGCAATGTACCTCATCTTTACGTAAGCAGAAAGAAAAAGTATTTATTCATATTTACTTGCATACAATAAACTAATAATTTCTTTTATATCATTCCAGAGATGAATGGATACCTCCCAGTGGGGAAAGTAGGTGGCTGAGGAAGAGACATTTCCAGTTTATAAAACTTTTTGTATGTTTAAAATTTGAACCATGTGACTATATTACCTAATTTTAAAATCAATAAATTATTTTAAACTTGCTTAAAACTTTTATCTTCAGAGTATTTGTGACTGCTGTTAATACATCAAAGTTGAGAGCAGGTAAACTGACAAATTACCTTGAGAATCAACCTCAGTCCTTTATAATCAAGCATTTTAGCATTCCAAAAGAAACCCCAAATGTCTGCCCCAATACCATCAACAAGATATCCTACCTTATTAATTTCTAACAGCATTATTTTTATTTAATAAAGCAATAATTACTTATTAAGCTGCTAAACTGTAACACAATATAGGATGCAAAGACAGACATAAGAGAAATATAAAACTGTAAACTCTGCATGGTAACCATTAACCTTGATGGATTCAACTGTCTGAAATTTCACATGAACTCTTTGGGAAGCAAAGAGTTATGTGTAATTTGTGTGAGGGCATTTCCGCTAATCACATAGTTGGATATTCTTGATATCACCAAAAGGCAGAAAATAACACTGCAGTATAGGGAAAGTTTTATTCTTTCATATCCATATAAGCATAGAAGAAACCGAGGCCAAAGAATTATGATAACATTGCAGTTCATTTGAAAATGTAGAATCAATAACACAGACACGTGCATATAGAAAAACAAAACAGCATTTCTTAAAATAAACAACTTATCATAATTACCTAGTAATCAACCTGAAAATAAAGAACTCATTTGATAGCCTACAACAAGACAACCTGGTTTTGTTACATACACACACAATTAAAAACTTCAGTGAACTACCGTATGTCTCACCTAGCAACTAAAATCAAATACTACTTAGATGCCATTAAAGGAGCACTTGACTAGTGATCATTTTCATATTCATTCACGTATTATTTCCTGAGCATCCATTGGGAGATACAACAATAAGACATGGTTTCTGCTTTCAGGCATTTTATAATTCAATTACTGTTAGAGCACTCAAAAACAAATTCAGAATAGAAAGTTATCATCAAGAGGTTAAGCAACTGCACAAATAAGAGTAGCTCTTACCACTATGAAAATGGAAAAGAAGGGGCTCTAGGGAAATACTGTGTATAAGCTAGCCTTTTATTTAAAGGACTTCAGAAGGCAGAGATAGGAAAGGGAGAAAATTCCAAGTGGAGATGCATAAGAAACCAAGAGTTTACATTCCTTCTGTTCCAGAAAGAATGTAAACACAAGTTTGAATAAAACAAGAATTAAATTTGAGAAAGAGCACTGAGGCTAAATAATGGAGTTCTGAAAGGCAACACTGACGAAAAGGACTTCATTCTAGAGTTGATCAGGAGCCACTCAGTGGAGGCATGGTGGTCAAGAACACAGACTTGGAAGACGTGTTTGGGATTCAAATTCCAGCTCTTCTACCTACTAGAAACCTTCTGGGCTCATGAAGTCTCAGTTTTTTCATCTGTAGAGTGGGAAAATAGTGTCTACAATATAAAACTATTTTGAGGACCAAATGAGAACAAATCATTCAGCACAAAGGCTGACAAAAGAAACATTCAATAAACGGTTTTTTGTTCTGTTTGCTTCTGTCAGGCAGGGAAAATATGATCAAGACTATCTTTAGGACAATTAATTTGATAGCAGTATGCATGATGAATGGCAAAACCCAGAGATTAGGAATGTCTTATTAATGGCAGTTGAGGCAAAGGGATTAAAAGTATTTTGTTGCTGGGAAAATGAAAAAGCAGCAGGAGAACCTGATTCCTGAACCATAATGCAATAAAATGACAAAGAATTTCTGAGAAGGGGGAGAGTGACGAATCAAAGGTGACCTTTGATTTTAAGCCTAGATGACTAAGAGAATGTTAAGATCATTAATATAAACAGGAAAATGAGGGAAGAATTAAATTGCGGAGGAAACAGTTTAATTCAAGATTACAAAATGACAGTTACTTACAGAGTTTATCAAGGAGAACAACAGAAGGCAAGTCTGAAGGCCAGGAAAGACAATAAGGCTGGTGATGCAGAACTGGAGCTTCAGCAGGGGAGGGAATGAACAGTGGAAACTATGGGTGTGCATAGGACTAGAAAGGAGAAAATAAAACTCTAAAAAGAAGTGTGAACTCAATCTAAAGTAACAGTTGTATATAAGCGAGATGAGAAAATGAACAAAGCCACAACAAGGTAGAAGTCTGAGGTGCTGGCTTGTGCAAGTTAGAGAAGACAAGGCCTTGCTAGAACTTTATATTCCATGGCTCTTCAGATGCTCATAATAACTTAGATTATAAACAGACTTATGATGATGTGATTATTATAGGTTTTTAAGAGCCTGCAAGTTACTGAAAAGTGTTAATTATTCCGACTCAACCCCAAGCAGGACACAACTAACACAATTATAATTAGATATTTTTCCAGTGTCTCAAAGTTCAAAGTGTGTAAGTCCTCATCTTCCTTGACATCCATCCACACATTTGACTCTGATTATCTACTATTTGAGGAAACCCCCTCTCCCTCTACTTAAGACAGCCAATTCTCAGGTTTTCTCCCTTCTATTTTGGCTTTCCTTTCACCTTAACTAGTTTCTTCCTAGAAACAGAACCATCAGGGAACAACAGTCCTCTCTGCAATTCCACAGTAGTTGTTTTAAACAGCTAGTTTTTAAAACCTAACTAGATTTTAAACTCTGGATCCTACCTAATGCTTCTTTTGTTATCATTAATAGGACCTACATAGTTTCTTGATTTTTGGCTACATATGAATATAGGTCCCCAAAAGAGACTTTCAGGCAAAACTGCAAAATAAACTTTCTATTTCTATCCATCAGCAATAAGATCTCTTATTAATTTTTGAAAATACACACACACAGTGTTGGATTCCCCACCCTTCAACAGCTGAAAAGTCAATAGATCTTAACATACTCTAAAGACTTCTTTCTGGTGCGGAAACATTTTTGTATCCCACAAATATAAAACCCACCCACATTCAATGTTAAGTTGTCCAAGAGATCATCGAGAGCAGATACGCCATTTAGATATGAATCCAATTACTATCCTTAACAATTGCCAAGAAATAAAAGCTCAAATATTTTCCTATATGTAGATATCTTCTCAAATACATATTACAACTGATCATACTTATTAACTTCAGCATTTGCCCTATTTCTTTAAAATACACAACTGTCACATATGCTGGGAACCCAAAACAGATTAATATACCATATTAGGAACTATACTTTATTAAATTGTCATGATGTATTTTTAAGAGACTACAAAATACTAAAAATGAAATAAACACACTTTAATCTTTTTAGGGCCCTCTTTTTATTCTTTTTATTACATTAGTTTCCTAGAGTGCAACTGGGTTCATAAAAATGTTAAATGAAATGAGATTATCCATCCAAGTTTGTAAGGAATAAAAGTGCCTGTAAGAGCTACAGTTTACTGTAATATCCAAATTTACCATGGCATCAAATAGAGTGACTAACACAATCCCCCTTCTTCTTGGTTAATGGCACCAGCTCAAGGAGTATTTTAATAATACAGCACAGAAACCTCATCTAAAACAATACCACAGTTTCATACTATTTATCCTTTAGACTATTTTTCAGCGCATGATTATATTCAAGTCTCTATTTTGTAAGGAACATCTCCAAGCCAAAAAAGAGGGAAAAAACCCTAAGATCAACAATTTTATAAGGTAGTTTTCATTAATGAAAGGCAGCATGGCAGAGCAGAAAACCCAGGTTCTTAGCTTAAGCCTGAGTCTAATGCAGTCACCACCACTAAAAAGGTGATTAGATCTTGAGCAGTTGAATTAATCTTTCAGAGCCTCTGTTTATTAATCTTTAGAATGGGGAGAATGCCACCTATGTTGTTAGAGATAAATAAGAAAAAGCATATTATTAGCAGCAACTATAACTAAAATGCCATAGATACTGTGGTTACTTTTAAACATGGCTCCCCAAATAATTACACAACTGGACCTAAGATTTCAGACTATATATATATATATATATATGTATATATATACATATGCTTAGAACCAGACCTCTTTGTGATTATCTTACTCAGTTCTACATTTTCCCTGGAAGCTAGCAAGAAGATGAACACACAGTACATTTTTAATAAATATATGACACTGATCAGATCAACAAAGCCTCCAGCTATTCTGCACACAAACATACAAAATGTAATAGGGATTTCCTAGCTTTCTGTCTTACTTAATAGTAAGCAGTGTAATATCACCCTTTTACTTACAGCTTACTCCCTATGGTCCACTATCAAAATATTTAGTTCCTAGCTGTTTTGAGGTTTGGTTTAGGCCACTGGCTACCTTTTACCTTATCTTCCGACATGAGCAGGTTCATGTTTAAGGAACTGAATTTGTTTTCAACTGACCATACAGAACTTAAATTTAACTTGAAAAATGCACTTACCAAAAAACAAAAAATAAACTATTTTGGTAAGCTGCTTTATGAAGTCATCCAAGCCTCCTGTAAGCTACCATAAGCTCTGTGTAAACATATTACTTAACTTGCCTAATACCTAAGTATCCCCATCTGGCCTTAGACAACCTGAAAGTTTTGCCAAATTATGTTTCAAAATAATAGCTTGTAGCCCTTTTTAAAAGCTATTTAATAAAAGATTATAGAAAAACTGGAGACAATGTTCAGCAATAAAAAAAACAGTTTATGTAGCTTTTAAAAAGAATGAGGTATGTAATAAAATGGATGAATATCTGTGAGTATCCTTGGCCAATAAAAAGTATATACTATATATGATCCCAATTTTGTTTTTAACACATACTTACACGAATAGAAAAATCGTGAATGGCTAAATACCACACTTGTAGACTAGTTACCCTGGGTAGTAAGAGAGGAAAAATGGAGGGCGGGGGGTAAGGAGCAGACGTCTTCATTGTTTAGCTGCTTAATTTTTTTCTTAAAGAGCACGTAGTACTTTTGTAATTAAAAAAAAAACTGGGAGAAAATACCCATTGGTAGAACTATACTTTCTCCTCCGTATCCAAATTCTTCTACTGTGTAATTTTTAAAAACATAGTTTCCCAGTTTTAAAAAAGAAGACACACAAAAACACAGTACTGGAAGTTAAAAAAGAAAAATCTTGGACTTGCAAAATTACTCCCGCTGGTTCTACTCGTGGGTCCTCTCTACTTGAAATGCCCTAAGGACGGGTACCACACTTAAACAGTAGTAAACGCTCAAACAAAAAAAAAAACAGTAAGAAAATGTTAGCGCCTGCTCTAGCCTCGTAAATCCCTTCCCAGCCTCAACCCCCAAGGCTTCCCCGAGCCTACGTAGGCTGGATTCTCTTCCTTCAAAATCAAAACAACAACAGAAAGTCACGGGGTGGAACTGAAAAGGCCCTAAGGGGCCCGTGGGTGTCTTCGGACCGCAGCGTCGGGGAGTCCTGGACCCCGAACCCAAGTCAGAGACCAAGGACCGTCCGCCCCGACCTCCCACACCTTCGCCCCTCCAGAGTCCCTCGACCACCCTCCACTCCCAGCCCCTTAGCCCTTCGGACCCCGGCCCCCAACCTCACGGCCCTCTTCAAAATCCCCAGCCTCTCTCCACTCCCCAGCTCCCGACCTCCCCGAACCCCCCAGCCTGACCCCAGCACGCGAGACACGCCAACCCGCACGACCCCGAGTCCACAGGCAGCGGCGTTACCTGCGGCGAGGCTGTCCGTCCGGCCCGCCGCAGCGACGCGCACGGTCAGGCACTAGGACTTGGCGGGCTGCACGGCAGCCCTCCGCCCCCACCGCCAGAACAACACAGCCGCCAGCACCGCCGCCGCCGCCGCCGCTGCCTGGAGGAGGGCGGGGCCCGGACCCGCGGCTGGGGAAGCCCGACAGTCGCGGCCTCGGGAGTCGTCGGGAACCTGGGCATGCGCAGAAGACAGCGGGCGCAAGGACCGCTCTGGGAGGACGCCGGAGTCAACAAGACTTGGGGGACGCCCCCATCCGGCTCCGCCCCACACAGGGATCGCTCCGCCCCCACACCCAAACAACGCGAGGTCTTGAGGATACCTGGGGACGGACCCTGTTGGGAGAGATCCCGCGAGAACAGGGCCTCAACCTCCCCGCCCCCTTCCCCGCTTTAGGACGCTGAGGGACAGAATAGCTGCTGAGAGGCGGTCGCCGGTGGCGGAGATGGATTTGAGGGTGGAGGTCTCACCCCGAGGAGGCCGTTCTGTTCCGCGGTGATTTGGAACAGGCCGTCTAGGTGTCGGAGCATCTTCGAGGGTGCTTCCCCGCGGGGTAACTATACAGAGACTTTTGTGGAAAGTGCTCACCAATTTATCTGAAGAGCCAACAACCGTTTTTCACAAGATTGTGCCACTGTAAAGTGTCCGCTTAGCATCTAGAAGTTTCCCCGTCTCCCGGTGTTAACGCTTCCGCCGTCTGAGCCCTCGCATTTCCCTGCGTTCTCGCCCTGGCTCGGGAGTTGATCCTGTTACCGTAACTAACATGCGTTCAATACTCAACAAATTGAGTACCTAGAACCGGTGAAGATGTGTGCCAAGCAAGTTTCTCGCGGCTTGCCTAAGCATCCCATAGCCCATTACCAGAGAGAAAGGGTTTTGAGAGGGGGATTAGCAAATTGAGGAAGGGAAAGGAGACCAGGGTCTGAAGAGCTGAGAAAATGTTGCCCCACGAACCTAGGCGGTAAACAAGATAGTCACACTTTTCAGTGGGGTTTTAGCATGCCTAAAATGCAGTATGTCTTCTCGTAAGTACGGTAATTTTTGTGCCAGTGTTCTACTTTCTTACTCAAATCTTTCAGAGTGTGTGCCACTCCAGCCCACTAGTAGGTTTGCTTTGTTTGAATTCTATTCGGTTTTGATTTTCAGACGTGTTAGTGGTTGTAGGCTACCTACCTTTAAAGGTAACCTATGGTAAATTAGACTTAAAACATCTTTGATGCCCAGGTTACTATTTCCCACCATAGCTGATTGTGTGCAAAAGTGGTTAGATAATATATTCATAAAAGAAGAACATGCAGTCAAGGTCAAAGCTGAAATCGCGAAGTAGGAACTTTGCAAACGAGGAAAGTTGCTGCTAAGGTGGTCTGCCAGCAATCCAACAACTTTGTGTGATTTTAATGAACTTTTTTTTATTTAATAAGAATGCAAATACAGTGTACATTTTGCTCCTAACTGCAAAATCTCTATTCACTTGCCTTCTGGATTAGAGCCCTTGGTCACAGATTTTTTGGCCCTTGGCCTGGTTCCAGGGCACTTCTCTAACTGCGGTGGGATCATATAACGGTTTTACAGGATTAGCTTTCTGCTATTCCAAGCAGAAATTTTAGCACATGAAAATATCTTACCATAAGCAAATTAAGTAGGAATGATTAAGTTAGGAAAATAGTTAAAATCTTTAAACAACTGCTACTGCCTTTCCCCTGTTTTTTCTCCACATGGGTATTTGTTTTCTCCATTCTGCTGTAGGAATTTTTCGGGAGTTGTAGACCTTTTTTCTCTAATTCACTCTATTAAAGTTGACCACAGGTTATTTTTAATAAGACTACTAGTAAGTACTTTGTTAATAAACAGGACTAAGTGCTATTCTTGTGGGTGAGTAGTTGAACAGCAAATAAGCCATCAATACATCTTTTTGTGGTGCACACGTCTCATGGTGCCCCCCCCCCCATCTCCACCATTCAGATCATTTCTGATTATGCCTCTGTTTAGCACGTTTCATATATAATTTACTTCTGGTGAATGTGTGTCTTCCTACTAATTTATAATCCACAGAGTCTGGGCATATGCCCACTGTGTTCACTATTGCTTTCCAGTGACTAGTACAAAATCTGCTTCAATGTTGGTACTCTGCATTTGTTAAATGGGTAATTTAAATTTTAAATTATTCCATCATGTAGAATTATTTAGAGATTTATTTAGCCTGGGATTAATTTAGATAACCCAAAGACAATTTATTCTGGAGGTCTTGGTCTACTGTTGCAGCAAGTCTGGTCTTGCAACAGAAAAGTAACACTTGCTATAACTTAATTCTCCAAACCAGGTTGTTCCAATTTTAACTTGAAGCAGAAAATACCCAAAGTGAATACTTGTGAATACAGAGTACTGGGTAGGCAGGAACCTTATATTGTCAGAAATGTTCTGTTACTTGAATGCATAAGACATTCAACAAATGTTTATTAAATTAAATCTAACTCAGCATACAAACTACTGTCACCATCCTAGGAGTTCACATTTCCCACAGGCATGGCAGAGTTTCAGAATTTGAGGTCTCCCTTGTTGCCCAGATTAATAAATCATCTAGTTATTTGCAAATACCTGTGTTGCATAATAGGCCTTGGTTTTGGTTTATAGTGCCAAGTCTGTCCTGTGAGGCCTGAAAAAATTTGCTTATATCTTTCATTTGACCTGCAGTGTCTGGGGAAAACCCAGAACTAAATCCTACTAAATATGGAACTGTTTTGTTCTACAATTTTATTTCCTTGTACTATTTTCAGTATAGTTACAAATGCATCACCTCCTGCCCCCCCCCCCAAAAAAACAATAAAAACAAATATTTGCTCTCTAAAGAGGTTTAGTTTCATGGTGCTTCTTTTTCTCTGTTTGAAAAACAAAACATATTAACACTTCCTTACTGATTTTAAGAAACATAAATGTAGTTTGTTGGGAAGAGGATAATGTTTTCTAAAGTAGAACTGGAATTTGAAAATGAAGGAGGAAGCTTAAGACCCTACATTCCAGAGAAGTAATATCTATGTAGTTTACAAACTGAGGAAATACAAAGCAGTCTTTGAGCTGACAGATGGAATCTCCTAATGTCCAACCTTTGTCTATAGCCATTAGCACTTTTTTTTAATTACAAGATCTCTCCCTGGAATTGTATTCCACTTTTATGGAATTCCACTTATGATTACTTCACATATTAAGCAACATTATAGTCAAAATTGAGGATCAAGAGCTCTATGACAGCATTAAAGTAGCTAGTCTCTAGAGAAAAATGAAAAAGACTTTAAACCAGTGGCTCTCAAAATGTGGTCTGTGATCAGAGGCATAAAATCATAAGGGAACTTACTAGAGGTGCAAATTCATGGTGTCCTACCCCAATTTAACAAATCCTCCAGGCGATTTTGATAAATGCTAAAATTTGAGAACCATTGGTTCTAACCGCAAAATGTACATTCTCAGTACATTATTTTTTTCTAAAATACATATAGTTCTTAGATACGAAATTGGGTAAAAAATAGGCTGCTTTTGGTGAAAATACTCCATTCCTGGTATTCCCAATGTCTGTGTTATCCCCTTCTAAGGCAATTTAACTCATTGCTCATGGACCCACCCCCAAATTTTTTTCCTTTATGAGACTTTCTCAATCCTTCAAGCCACAATAGAATGTTTTGTTGCTGTCAGTGTTCACATGTAAAGATGGTATTTGTGATTCTGAATGTGACTGAAAAGACAACCCAGGCAATCCTTTCTATACTGGAAAGTTGCCCAGAATTGTGCACCCCTGCTGCTTTAGTGGGCCTTAATGTTTGGTAACTGTTTATTTTCTTTTCTTTCCCCTCAGGAACTACCTAGCCAGAATGCCAAGTGGATCAGTAGACTCCAATATTTTCCCAGCCTTTCCAAGCTATTTTATATTTTCTGAAATTTCCAAATGTGTTTTAAAAAGCTGTGATAAAGCTTATATAAAGTTATAATGAGAATCTTTAAAAAAAAAAAAACTGGAACATTAAAGAATATAACTCCTATGAGACCAAACAAAAAATGTAAATATACATGCCTTGTCACGTCCAACCACCTCCCTCCACCAAAAGTATTCAAAGCAAAATACTGAAAAGCAGAAAAGTTGCTCAAATTCACTAAATTCACTAAACATTAAAATACTAAAAATAAAACTGTACTTTCCCAAAGTCATTTGATCCTGTTCTTCAAGTGGATACTTGAGGAATTCCTGCCCTATTTAATATCAAAAATGAAACCTCATGGGCGCCTGGGTGGCTTAGTCGTTAAGCGTCTGCCTCTGGCTCAGGTCATGATCCCAGGGTCCTGGGATCAAGCCCCGCATCGGGCTCCCTGCTCCACGGGAAGCCTGTTTCTCCCTCTCCCACACTCCCCTGCTTGTGTTCCCTCTCTCGCTGTGTGTCTCTCTCTGTCAAATAAATAAATAAAATCTTTAAAAAAAAAAATGAAACCTCTTTGTTCAGACTATATCCAATAGAAAGCTTTGCAGAAGCTTTCTAATTTGATATAGTCCCACTAGTTTATTTTTCCTTTTGTTGTTTGTGCTTTTGATCTCAGATTCAAATATCACTGCTAAGACCTCTGTCAAGAAGGTTACCACCTATATTTCTTTCTAGAGGTTTTATGGTGTCATGTCTTATGTTCAAGTCTAATTCATTTGAGTTCATTTTTGTGTATGATGGGAGATAATGGTTCAATTTCATCTAATGTATGTGGCTGCCCATTTTGCCAACACCATTTATTGAAGATATTGTCCTTTCCCCATTGTATATTCTTTCTTTTTTTATCATAAATTAATTGACCATGTATGGGTAAGGTTTTTTCTGGGCTCTCTATTCTGTTCTGTTGATCTATGTATCAGTTGTTATGCTAATACCATACTTTTTTAATTACTATAGCTTTGTAATATAGTTTGAAGTCTGGGAGTGTGAGGCCTCCAGTTTGTTCTTTATCAAATTTGCCTTAGCTATTTGGGATCTTTTATGGTTCTACACAAATTTTAGGATTGTTCGTTCTATTTCTATGAAAAATGCTATTGGAATTTTGATAGGGATTGCATTGAATTCATATATTGCTTTGGGTAGTACGGGCATTTTAACAATATTCTTTGAATCCATGAGCATGGAATATCTTTCCATTTATTTGTATCTTTTCAATTTATTTCATTAATGTCACATAGTTTTCAATATACAGATCTTTTGCCTCCTTGGTTAAATTTATTCCTAGGTATTTTATTCTTCTTGATGCAATTGTAAATGGATTTTTTCTTAATTTCCCTTTTCAATAGTTCAATATCAGAATAGTTCATTAACAGAATTTGGTGTTTAACACTCTGTATTTTGCAACTTGACTGAATTAATTTATTCTAATTTATTCTAATTTATTCTAATATTTTTTGATGGAGTCCTTAGCATTTTCTGTAAATAATATGTCATTTGCAAATAGTGACAGCATTTCTTCTTCTTTGCCATTTTGAAAGCCTTTTATTTCTTTTTCTTGGCTAATAGCTCTGACTAGGACGTCCAGTACTGTGCTGAATAAAGCAGCAAGAGTAAGCATCCTGTTTTGTTCCTGAACTTAGAGGAAAAGCTCTCAACTTTTCATTATTGAGTATGGTATTACTTGTGGGCTTGTCATAAATGGTGTTTATTATGTTCAGGTACATTCCCTTATACCTGCTTTGTTGAGAGTCTTTATCATAAATGGACATTGAATTTTGTCAAATGCTTTTTCTGCATCTATTCAGATCATATGATTTTTTTTATCCTTCATTTTGTTAATGTGGTATATCACATTGACTGATTTGTGGATGTTTATCCATCCTTGCATCCCTGGAATACATCTACTTGATCATGGTGTATGATTCTTTTAACATATCGTTGGATTCAATTTGCTAATATTTTGTAGAAGATTTTATATCTGTGTTCATCAAGAATATTGGCCTGTAATTTTCTTTTGTTATGGTATCCTTGTTTGGTTTTGGTATCGGGGTAATGCTGGCCTTGTAAAATGAGTTTGGAAGAGTTCCCTCCTCAACTATTTTCTGGAAGAGTTTGAGGATTGGTATTCTTTTTTGAAGGTTTGGTAGAATTCACCAATAAAGCTTTTGTTTGTTGGGAGGTTTTTGATTACTGATACAATCTCCTTACTAGTAATTGATCTGTTCAAATTTTCTATTTCATCATGATCAATCTTGCTAGGTATATTTTTCTGGAAATGTATCCATTTCTTCTAGGTTGTTAAGTTTGTGAGCATACATACATTTATTGTAGTCTGTTATGATACTTTGCATAACTGTGCTATCAGTTGTAACATCTTCTCTTTCATTTCTGATTTTATTTTATTTGAGCCCTTTCTCTTTTTTCCTTGGTGAGCTTAGCTAAAGGTTTGTCAATTTTGTTTATCTTTACAAAGAACCAGCTCTTAGTTTCATTGATCTTTTCTATTATTTGTTTAGTCTTTATTCATTTATTTTTTCTCTTTGTTACTTCCTTACTTCTTATTAATTTGGGGCTTCTTTTGTTCTTTGTTGTTGTTGTTGTTCCTTCTGGATAATTAGAGCACTTAAGTTGTTTATTTAAGGCTTTTCTTGTTTTTTGAGGTAGGCATTTATTGCTATGAACTCCCTTCTAGAACTGCTTTTGCTGTGTTCTATAAATGTTGGTATGTTACATTTCTATTTTCGTTTGTCTCAAGGTATTTTTTTATTTATTCTTTGACCCATTGGTTGTTTGGTAGCATGTTGTTTTAATCTGCACATATTTGTGAATTTTCCTGTTTTCTTTAGGTAATTAATTTCTAGTCTCATATCATTGTGGTTAGAAAAGGTATTTGATATTATTTCAATCCTCTTAAACTTATTAAGACTTGTTTTGTGGCCTAACATATGATCCATCTTGGAAAATGTTCCATGTGCACTTGAGAAGAATGTGTTTTTTGTTGCTTTTAAATGGGACAAAAGAACTTCTATTGCTTCATCTTAAACAATTGAAATAATTGTATATTGAGTATATAGCTATCTTTGCCTGTTTTTTCTCTTGCCCTGGAATTTGTCTTCCCTGCACATATCGGATTTTGCCTCTCTCTGTAATAGCTTAAAAGTACAAGTTAAAACATTTCTTTATGATGAAATTTACATTGTTTCTTGAAAACAGTCTGTTTTCTGGAACTCAAATATGAATATATGGTTTTCCTTTTCATTAGAATTACAATTTAAGGAAGGGATTGCCCTAATTTGCTAACTATATATTGTAAGTATATATGTTACACTACTAAAATAATAGATATAATGAGGATGTTATTTTATTGACAAACAGCATTTAAGAGACTGTATCCATGAAAACTTTCAACCTCTTCTTCTTTTTCCAAGTTTTCATTATCTCTTTTCTCAGGGATATCTAGCACTAGTAAACAGAAAAAGTAGATTATTCAATTTTCAGAGATCATTAATATTTAAGAAAAGAGAAATATAACTCATCTTGGATCTGGGTTCAGATCCATTTTTAGGTGTTTTTTTTGTTGTTGTTTGTTTGTTTTTATACCAAGGCTTATCCCAGAGAGCTGCATATAAACAAACTTCTATTAGAAACTTGAATAATGGCATATAACTTTCAAATTTGGTAAGGTCAATCTTTTACTGAGGAATTGGAGAAAAATACTGGAAGTATATTCATTTCTATATTTCCTATTCCTTGGTACCATGAGAATTATAATCTATAAATAAAGTACTACATTTCTCCTAAGAAGGACGATGACAGAGAAAGGAGGAGGGAAGAAAAAGGAAGAATGGAGCAAAGAGAGGAGAAAAAGAAAAAAACTGTTAATAACTCCCATTCTCTATTTTTTTTAAGATTTTTTATTTATTTATTTGAGAGAGCGAGCAGGTGAGAGAAAGAGCATAAGAAGGGGTAGAGGCAGAGGGAGAGGGAGAAGCAGACTCCCTGCTGAGCAGTAAGCCCTATGTGGACTCGATCCCAGGATTCTAGGATCATGACCTGAGCCGAAGGCAGCTGCTTAACTGACTGAGCCACCTAGGCGCCCCCACCCATTCTCTATTTAATAAAGTTCATAATAGGCCAAATTAGTTGCTTTCTTATCCTTTTGTATTGCCTTTTCCATATTATCTTATTTTTAACTCCTTTCACAGCTGTGTTCATATTTAATTTGTTGACAGACCTTTCCAAATAGATTGTGAGAAGGTTAATAGAGGTCCAGGGCCTAGCACAATGTCCTGCTCATGATCGGTGCTTCACAAAAAAATGTATTGAGTGGAATTTCCATAATATGTAAACTTCTGGGGGAGGGAAGACAAACTCATTCATTCAACAAATATTTACTAGAATGTAAGATATGCTGGGCATGGGAGATATAGCAGGTAATATGCCCGCAAAGGCCCTTGCTTTCTTGAGCACATATTTTAATGCAGCTGTATGTAAAACAAACTGAAATTATGGAATACTAGTATAAAAATTTTTAGAACTGAACATTACCTTAGAAGACATTTGGTGAGGGGTGTCTGGGTGGCTCAGTTGGTTAAGCCACTGCCTTCGGCTCAGGTCATGATCCCAGAGTCCTGGGATCGAGCCCCGCATCCGGCTCCCTGCTTAGCAGGGAGTCTGCTTCTCCCTCTCCCTCTGCCTGCCGCTCTCCTTGCTTGTGCTCTCTCTGTGTCAAATACATAAATAAAATCTTTAAAAAAAAAAAAAAAAGAAGCCATTTGGTGAGCTCCTCATGTTTTGCAGATGGATTGAGTATTAACCAACTTGGCAATTATACTAGATTTAACATTAATAGGATATTGGAAATTTTTCCAATAAGAGGAAATATAAAAATTATCAACAAAAGGAATTTTCTTTTATGAAAATAAACATTTCTAATTTATTGTGTCAAGTAAATAGTGCCTTTAACCTTAACTAAACTATTACGGTTTTTAAACTACATAGGTACTTTCCCTTCATTAAAAATTCTGCTTATAGGGGCGCCTGGGTGGCTCAGTCATTAAGTGTCTGCCTTTAGCTCAGGTCATGATCCCAGGGTCCTGGGATCGAGCCCCACGTCAGGCTCCCTGCTCAGTGGGAAGCCTGCTTCTCCCTCTCCCACTCCCCCTGCTTGTGTTCCTGCTCTTGCTCTCTCTCTCTATAAATAAAATAAATAAATAAAATCTTAAAAAAAAAATTCTGCTTATAAACTAAATGCATCAAAACTACAGATAAAAATATTTTTAAATTTATATTTAAATTTTCAATTTTTGAATAATCTGTTAAAAAATCAACAAACATTTTCTGGGAAACTATGATAGGTGCTGAAGATACACAACAATATGTGACATAATTGCTTTCTTAATAAACTTGTACTAAAATAATACAAGGAAGAAAGTGACCCATGAGGGAGAGGGAGAAGCAGACTTCCCACCAGCAGGGAGCCTCTTGCAGGGGCTCGATCCCAGGACCCTGGGTAAAAAGGGTACTAACAAGATGCTGTTGCATCATAGAAGTCTCCATGGCAGAAGTCAAATTTTAATCAAGATCTAGAATTTAGATAGAAATTTTGCATTACAAAGCTGATGAAAGCAGTCATTTTTAGGACAGGGAATAGCATAAAGAGTAACGTGGAGGGGTGCCTGGGTGGCTTAGTCGTTAAGCGTCTGCCTTTGGCTCAGGTCATGATCCCAGGGTCCTGGGATCGAGCCCCTGCAACAGACTCCCTGCTGGCAGGAAGTCTGCTTCTCCCTCTCCCTCAGCCCCTCCCCCTGCTCGTTCTCTCTCTCTCACAAAAATAAATAAAATCTTTAAAAAAAAAGTGTAACATTGTAATAGAAAATTCATGGTGCATTTTCAGAGTGGAGATAAAACTCATTTAGCTAGAATATAAAGTGCAAAAGGGATAATAGCCAAGTGTAGAAAAGTAGATTAAGACTTTGGTAGATTTTGGTAGTCATTAGATTTTATGCATCAGGCAATGGGGAGCCATATTCATTTTTATTTATGTGTAATTGATTCTAGTGCCTTATATCAGAGCTAAAAATCATACTATACATAGCTATTGCTATTAGGTCAAACCATTTGAGAGTTTGCCTTAGTGATTGATAGTATTTATGAAATTACTCTGTGTGTGTAAGCTATGACATTAGAATTCTGAAATGAAGATGATAAATTACTTGGCCAGAAGCCTGACTTACTTGATCAGATACTGAACCACAGTAATGAGTCCAGGCACTGAAGTGATAACTAGTATTTATAGATTCTTTCTGCTCTAAATAGGTTGATAATGTTAAACACCGTAATTTTGAGGAATTGGCTAGAACCAATTGGTCTTCAAATAGAGTATTTTTTTAAATCCCACTAAATGGAATAGTTTGCTAAAAATAACATTAAAAATAGGGGTTGTGACAACAAATCCATTATTAGGACAGAACAAAATCCTTTAAATGAAAAATCCTAAAGCCATCCCTTGTTCTAAATAATCAACATCATTCCTTTTAGATGCTGAATAAATACTGGATAAATCAGAATGTAATTTAAATTCAGTGTCTTTCAAAAAGACATTAAAGAGTCTGGTCAACACCAAACATTCTGGAAAAGTGTTCAGTGTTGCCCAATTGGAAGGTCATGGCTAAGTGATAAAGGCAGTCCAAAAAGCACAAATGGTTGGATCCCATTGTTTCCACTGCTTCTACTGCCAGGACTGGCTATAAATCAGTGTGTAACATGAGCAGAGTGTGTCACAGTTTCAGGAAACAGTACCCTCATTCTGCCTGAGGCTGTGTGGGTATCCCTTTATAGTCTCATCCATACCTTGCCCATCTGTATTGTCCTATGACCCAACCTTTTCTCTGCTTCTCTACAGTGTGTCCTATTCGACCCAGCACTCAGCTAAAACCATGTTGGAAAGATCATATGATATGATAAATTCATACCAAGATGCCTCATATATAAAATCAGCTTGATTTCCCTCCAGGAATGTTTTTATTTAGAGAACTCTTAAAATCTAAAATTATTACAAAGGAATTAAATATATTCTACCAATGATAGAGGATTTTTGGCTTCGGTGGTAAGCTACTGCTAGATTGTTATAGTCAGGAGGACTTTGTTTTCTTAGCTTCCTTCAGTTTCTAATTAAAAGACTGAAAGATAAAATATATCTCTGAACTAATTGTTTATATTTTTGTTCTATAATTTTTCCTTTTTTCTTAATCTGTTTTAGCAGGTAGCCAAGTTATGTGGTTCTTTCTCTTATTGAAGAGGTGAAGTTATTGACAAGGCAGCAACCAGACTTGCTTACCCAAAAATAACTCTCCGAGCCCTCCCCAGAAGGGGAATGAAAGAGATGACCCTGGATCTAAGGAACAGCAAAACAAAACAAAAACCTGTTTACCAAGCAATTCCCCAAGCAGGAGGCAAAACCTCAGAGAAAGTAAATGCACAGTATATCTAGAGAGGCTGGATTTTTAGACTTGGGGTTTCCAGTTTTACCACATTTTTCTCATGCCCCAAAGGTAGGGTGGAATCAGTAGAGCCTCTAGAACTAAAGGGTCCACGCCAGCTGGGACAATGGGCATTTCGGCAGTAACCACTATAAACTGATGGCTCATGGCTCGCAAAGACTCCTCAATGATTTGACCGTCTATAAGAACCCAGAATCCTGAAGAATAGGAGACCTGAAAACGTAATTCAAATTAAAATTTTTTCATTAGTTCCATAGATTATGAGCACAAACTCAAAATTAATTTGACTAGAAAAAAATTTGACTATATTATTTTATGATCTAAAACATGTACAATCTGTTGTGGTTTTAACTATGTTCCAACATGCCACTAGAGAATATTCTTGGAGATCTCTCTGGCAGTCAGTTGTTCTCAGTACCTTTGCTTTTACTTACTACATATTTAAGGTGACCATACATCCTGGTTGCTCAGGACAATCCTCATCTATGACTGTTGTCCTGTTGTAATTATTAATAATGTATCCTTTTACTCTCAAAGGTGTCCAGGTTTGAATGATAAATTATATGGCTTCCTGATATATAAGTGATTCAACTGTATCAGTCTCAATAGGCCAGATTATGCTGTTCTAACAACACAAAATTGCAGTGGCATAGCACAACAGAAGTTTATCAGGTGACAATTTAGGCAGTGTCTTCCATGGATAGGGTCAGTATTCCAGACACCACCATATTAACACGTGTTTTCCACATTTGTTATAATAGGAACAGAGAGCTCTTGGAGTGTCTTATGCCAGCAAATAAGTAAGTAGTTCCAGCCTGGAAGTGACACACATCATTTCTGCCCCGAACTCATTGGCCAGAACTTTTCATAGAGCTCAGTCTGTCTGTAAGGGAGTGGGTAATGTTCCCATTTCCACAAAGAAAAGACCAAAATATGAGTATGAAAAGTCTCACTGTTAGATATTCAAACAAAAACCAAGTGCTAAGGGGCCTGTTTATTATTGGTATTATGAAGCTAAAAAATACACTCTCACATTGATAAGTTCCCTTGCCACTACCTTCATGCTTAGTCATAATCTTAATAACAATGACTCTCTGAGGGCCCTAGTCCCAGTTCTTAAAGATAAGAGAGCTTAAGGTTTTGTTTGTCACTAAACAAGAGAATCAACAGTAGACAAGAAAACAATATCCCAAATATGAAGATCCTTTTAGTCTGATAGCAGTAACAATAAAAAATAAAAGTCATAAAACAGAAATACTCTGAATATATTTGTATTGCATAAATAGTAGTCTGGAATAAAAACCGTAAGCTAATTCATATACATGCGTTAATGCTCTACTAGCATATTTGTTGTGAAAATTAACCATTTGTTTTGACCGTTGAGAGAAATTTTATGCTTCCATAGAAAAGTGTAGCACACCCTTTTGGATTATTGGATTCTAGTCCCGTTCATTATCTTTGAGATTATTTTAAAATAATTATAGATTCACAGGAAATTATAAAAGTAGTGCAGAGAGTTCCCATGTACCTTTTACTTGGTTTAATACCCTACACATTTATAATATCAAAACCAGGAACATGACATTGTACAATATGCATGTGTGACTCTTCTGCTTGATCATGTCTGCTATTGAAGCTCTGTATTGCATTTTTCATTTCATTCATTGTATTAACTCCAGAAATTTCTGTTGGGTTCTTTTTTATGATTTCTATCTCTTTTTTGAACTTCCTATTTTGTTTGTGTATTATTTTCATGATTTCATTGTTTATCTGTGTTCTCTTGGAGTGTCCTATCCCAGCAAATAAGTGGTCTCTTGTAGCTCACTGAGCATCTTTTTTTTTTTTTTTTAAGAATTTATTTATTTGACAGAGGGAGACACAGCAAGAGAGGGAACACAAGCAGGGTGAGTGGGAGAGGGAGAAGCAGGCTTCCCACTGAGCAGGGAGCCCGATGCGGGGCTTGATCCCACTCTGGGCTCATGACCTAAGCCAAAGGCAGACGCTTAATGACCGAGCCACCCAGGCGCCCCTCACTGAGCATCTTTAAAGCAATTATTTTGAATTCTTTGTCAGGAAATTTGTAGATCTCCTTTTCTTTGGAGTTGTTTACTAAAAATATATTGTTTCTTCAGTGGTGTCATGTTTCTTTGATTGTGTGTGTGGGGGGGGGGGGTGTTCCTTGTAGCCTTGTTGGTGTCTGCATTTGAAAGAAAAATCACCAGGGTGCCTGGGTGGCTCAGTTGGTTAAGTTTCTGCCTTCAGCTCAGGTCATGATCCCAGGGTCTTGGGATGGAGGCCCCCACAGCGGGCTCCCTGCTCAGCAGGGAGCTTGCTTCTCCTTTGCCCCCTGCTCAAGCTCTCTCTCTCTTTCTCTCTCAAATAAATAAATAAAATCTTAGAAAAAAGAAAGAACAATCACCTCTTGCAGACTTTATGGATTGGCTTTGGTAGGGAAAGACCTTCACCAGTAGTAGATATGAGATCACCTGCTGGGTAGGGTACACAGCAGTGACAGGTCCAGCATCAGTCTAGGGATGTGTGGGAATGCCATTTCTAGGGGAGTCTATAGGGGTCCTTGCTCTGGGGGGCCTGTGATGACACTGTTTTCTGGGGAAGTGTACTGCGCCAGGGCTGGAGGTGTGTTCGGCAATAACTCCAGCCCTGGCAACAGGGTCTCAGGGCTGGCTCCAGCTGGGTGGGAGGAGTGGGTGCAGAGGCAGCTCCAGCTAGGGAAGTGTGGTGCTCAGCAGCATGGTCTTCAGGAAGCTTCGTGGGCATCAGCAAAGACTGTGGGAGTCCTCATTGGCAAAGACAGTGTGTGCTGCAGTGGTGAGGGCTGCTGGGGTCCTCCTGCTCTCACCTCCCACCACAAGGGAAGTTGCAACTAAGGGGATCCCTCTCCACACCAAACTGTACTGGGCCAGATAATGAGGTTGACATAGATAAAATGCTTCCTATACTTTTCTATGCAGCTATTCTTGGTTTTTGTGCTCCAGCGGGTTGCTGCAGTTTCTTAATGGCACTCTGCAACTTTCCCAAAGTTATTATCTTCCATGGGTAGTTGTTCAGCCATTGTTTTTGTGGGGGGAGACAATGGGGATGGGACCTCCTAATCTACCATCTTGCTGACATTGCTTCGGTATGTATAACTCTACGTAATTTTATTACATGTGTAGGTTCCTGTAACCACCAGTGCAATCAAGACATAAAACTATTCTATCATCACAAAGATCTCCTATCTTCCCCCTTTGTAATCACACTCACCCTTTCCCACCTGCCCTAACTTCTAACAACCACTAATCTGTTTTCCATGTCTGATTTTGTCATATAAAGAAAGTTACAGAAATGGAATCACACAATATATAACATTTTGTGATTGGCATTATTATTACTCAAGATAATGTCTTTGATATTTACCTAAGTTGTTACATGTATCAGTAGTTTGTTCCTTCTTATTTCTGAGTAGTATTCTGTGGTATAAATGCACCACAATTAATTGAACCACTCACTTGTTGAGGGTCACTTTTGTGGTTTCCAGTTTGGGACTATTACAAATAAAACTGCTGTGAACAATTGTGTACAGGTTTTTCTGCAAACATAAGCTTTTATTTCTTTGGGATAAATACCCAGAAGTGCAACTACTAGGTCATATGGTAAGTATATGTTTAGTTTTTTTAAGAGTCTGCCAAACTATTTTCCACAATGGCTGTACCATTTTACAGTCTCACAAGCCATGTGCACAAGAACTAGATTCTCCACATCCTCACCAGTCTTCCATATTGTTGCTATTTTTTTTTAATTTTAGCTGTTCTAATAATAGTGACCGTGAACATCTTTTTATGTGCTTACTTGCCATTAGTATACTCTCTTTAGTAAAATGTCTTATATCTTCTTCTCATTTTCTAATTGAATTTTTTGTGTTTTTAATGTCATGTTTGAGAGTTTTTAACATATCCTAAGTGTGAGTCCTTTGTCAAAATTGTGGTTTGCAAATATTTTTCCCAGTCTGTCACTTGTCTCTTCGTCTTTTAACAGGGTGCTTTGCAGAGCAAAAGTTTTTAATTTTGACACAGTCCACTATATCAGTTTTGTCTATCATAAATCAGTATTTTAGGACCATGCCTAAGAACTACTCACCAAACTCTGGGTACCAGAGTTTTTCTCTTATGTTGTCTTCTAAAAGTTTTATAGTTTTGTATTTCAAATCTATCATTCATTTCAAGCTAATGTTTTATATTACGTATGAATTTTATGCTGGGTTTTATTTTTTTTCCTGCAATATTCAATTTCTCTAGCACCATTTATTAAAAAGATTATCCTTTCTCCATTAAATTGATTTTGTACCTTTGTCGAAAAACAGTTGGTAGTATGTATATGGAACTGTTTCTGGGTTTTCTATTCTTTTCCGTTGATTTATGAGTTTATCCCTCTGCCAATGCCACATAGTCTTTTGTGATTCTGGCTATATAATAAGTTTTGAAAACAGAGTGATTTATACCCACTTTGTTCTTCAGAATTCTTTTAGCTGTTCTAATCCTCTTGCCTTTCCATATAAATATTAAAATAATCATGTCCACATCTACAAAAACATATTGCTGGGAATTGGGTAGGAATTATGTTAAATCTGTATTTAAAAATATGGAGAGAATTGACACACTGTGTTGAGTTTTCCCATTCATAGCCACAGACTATCTCTCAGTAGTGTTTTTTGGTTTTCAGCATACAAATCCTGTACATATTTTGTTAAATATACAACTAAGTATTTATTTCACTTTTTTGAGCAATTGTAAATGGTATCGAATTTTAAATTTTGGTCTCCACATACTCATTGCTAGTATATAAAATACAATTGGTGTTTGTATGTTGTCCTTCTATCTTGTGACCTCGCTGAACTCACTGATTAGTTATAGACCTTTCGCGTATGTGTGAGTAGATTTCTTGGGATTCTTATGTAGACTATCATACCATCCACAAACAGGGACAGTGTATTTCTTCCCTTCCAAGCTGTATGCCTTTATTTCCTTTCTTGTCTTCCTGTGCTTCCTAAACTTCCAGTAGTACTAAGTAGATTATCAGTGAGTACATATACTTCCTTTTTCCTGATCTTAGGGGAAAAAGATTTAGGTTTTCATCATTAAGCATAATGGTATTTGTAGGTTTTTTGTAGATGTTCTTTATCAAATTGAAGATGTTCCTCGTCTATTCTACTTTCCTGAGAGTTTTTGTCATGAATGGATATTGAATTTGTCAAAAGGCTTTTTCTGTTGATATAATCATGTGATTTTTTTCTTTTGCCTTAATAGGGTGGATTACACTGATCAAGTTTCAAATACTGAATCAACATTGCATCTTGGGAAAACACCATTTAGTTATGGTGTATAATTCTTTTTATATATTGCTGAATTCTATTTGCTAATTTTTGCATCTATATTCATGGGAGATATTACTCTACATTTGGTCTTCTGTTTTGCTGTTTTGTGGTTTTGATATCAGCATAATACTAGCTTCATTGAATGAGTTAGAATGTGCTTCTCCTTCTAATTTCTGGAAGAGATGGAATTTTCGTTAAACCAAAGTTTAGTAGAATCTTTGGTGAAACCATCTGAGCCTAGAGATTTCTTTCTCAGGGGGCTTTTAGTTAAAAATTCAATTTACTTAGTAATTACAGGCTATTCACATTGTCTATTTTATATTGGGTGAGTTGTAGTAATTTCAATTAAGTTGTCAAACGTATGTATGCAGAGTGTTCTTTGTATTCCTTTATTACCATTCTGACAAATGCAGGGTATGTTGTGATATCCTGTGTTTTGTTCCTGATACTAGTAATTCGTACTTTCTCTCTTTTGTTTCTTTTTTGGTCTTCCTAGAGGTCTGTCAGTTTTATTAATCTTTACTAAAAAAACTTTGGTTTTACTGATTTTCTCTATTGTTTTTTGCCTTCAATTTGATGGATTTCTGTTCTTATCTATATTACTGCCTTCTGCTTACTTCAATTTCAGTTCATTCTTCCCCTACTACTTAGAGGTGAGAGCTTAGAATATTTGGGACTTTCCTCTAATACAAGCATTTTAGTGCTATAAATTCTGTTCTTCATGCTGCTTTAGCTGTGTCTACAAATTTTTTTTTTTTTAAGATTTTATTTTTTTGACAGAGAGAGACACAGTGAGAGAGGGAGCACAAGCAGGGGGAGTGGGAGAGGGAGAGAGAGAAGCAGGCTTCCCGCTGAGCAGGGAGCCCGATGTGGGGCTCGATCCCAGGACCCTGGGATCATGACCTGAGCCGAAGGCAGACGCCTAACAACTGAGCCACCCAGGCGCCCCTGTGTCCTACAAATTTTGATTTACTATGTTTTTATTTTCATTCAGTTTAATGTGTTTTTTAAATTATCCTTCAGATTTTCTTCTTAATCTAGAAGTATATTATTTAATTAGAAGTATATTATTTAATTTCTAAATTTGGAAATTTTTTCTATAATATTTTTGTAATCAATTTCTGGTTTGATTCCATTATATTCAAAGAACATGCTCTGAATGACATCTTTTAAACTTGCATAATCTATCCTGGGGCAAAATTCCTGTCAATCTGTGGGCTTATGAAACTAGAAAACAAGAAATATAATGGTGGGACCAGTATAGGATACTAGTTATTGACATTCCTATTCCAACTAAGAGAAAATGGAAGGTGAAAATTACTACTGATTGGGAGCAATTTAGAAATCCAACTGGGCAAATTCCACTAGGTTTTAGGGCCTGGAAATAATCATCTGTGCTCACTGATTCACAATGATTTCTTTTCTTCCTTTCTTTTTTTTTTCTTTTTTTTTTAAAGATTTTATTTATTTGACAGAGAGACAGTGAGAGAGGGAACACAAGCAGGGGGAGTGGAAGAGGGAGAAGCAGGCTTCCCCCTAAGCAGGGAGCCCAACATGGGGCTCAATCGATCAATCCATCGCAGGACCCTGGGATCATGACCCAAGCCGAGGGCAGACGCTTAACAACTGAACCACCCAGGTGCCGCTTCACCTTGATTTCTCAGCTTTGCCTTCTGGGCTCCTGGCTCCACCCCTGGAGTTATCTTTCTTTTTTCATTAAAGATCTGCAATTGAGTAGTTTCATCAGCCTCCCTCCTGTGTGAAGGACTGTGGTAGTCTGACAGCCTGAGCAGCCTTTCTTCTTTTTGTTCTGTCTTTGTCCATTTCAGTTCAGCATTTATGCCAAGATCCTTGTGGGTCTCTCATGTATGTCTCAGCTTCACCCCATTAAACAAGAGGCTCCTCCTCAAATCATTCCTAGATAATCCCATATCTATTCCTGGTTTTTGCTTAGATGGTTGAGAAGATCCATGAATCAAATTCCTTCTCTTCAGAGAGCCCCCTGTGTGACTGAGTACTCCAACCTTTCTATCCTTCTGAGGCACTACCAAAAGGTTATCCAGCCACACTCTTGGCTTTCTCTCAGAGTATGCTTTCCTGATGGTGAATCTCTTAATTTCACCATCTTTGGCAGTCTGGATAGGATGAGAATTTCCTAAATCATCAAGCTCTAATTCCTTTTTGCTTAACACTTCTGACTTCAATTTATCTCTTTCCTCTCACATTTTACTTACAAGCAGCTAGAAGGAACCAGGTTTTACCTTCAGTACTCTGCTTGAAAATCTCAGCTAAATATTGACAAATTCTCTCTCCTTTGACCAAACTTTAGTCAGGCTCTTTGGAGTCCTCTTTTGACTAGGCCTTGCCCTTTGAGCTCTGTTGTTGGCCTATTTTGTTTAGTTTTAGCAAGAATCCTGCTGGGTTAGTTTAGTGAAAATCCCCACCCTTGATAATCAAATCAAATTCATTATCCCCAACCTTTGTTAACTTGTCTTCAGCAAAAATCCTGTCAAGTTGGTTTAACCAGAATCCCCCTACCCTGATGTTTCCTCTTAGTAACGTTCCATCCACTAACCCCCACCCTGTTCCTTGGCTGTAAATCTCCACATGTCCTTGTAACAGCTCAGTCTCTCATTTAGCACAATCTCTGACCACCCCTTCCCCATCTTTAGTGACAGCCTTACCTACTCTCTTTAGCAAGTGTCATGAAATATACTTTTCTTTAACAGTGTTTAAGTCCATCACTTATAAATTCTGCTTTCCACATAAAAATAGGAAACAATTCAGCTAAGCCACTATGTAACTTATTCCAGCTATGTTACTATATAACAAGGATCCCTTTTCCTCCAATTCCCAGGAACATTTTTCTCATTTCCTTCCAAGCCTTCATGTTTTTGTTTCTATTAACAGTCTGTTGATGCTAATTTTTTTTCTCAACCCTGCCTTCACTTCATTCCAAGTCCTTACTAGCAGAGCCATTAACATCTGTATTTCAACTAACAGTCTGTTCAAGACAATCTAAACTTCTTCTCTCATTCTCCTTAAAATTCCTCTAGCCTTGGGGCACCTGGGTGGCTCAGTCAGTTGGGCATCAGACTCCTGATCTCAGGGTTGTGAGTTCAAGCCCCACATCAGGCTCCACGCTGAGTGTGGAACCTACTTTAGAAAAAAAAAAAATCCTTCTAACCTCTACACTTTACCCAATTCTAAAGCAACTTCCACATTTTTAGGTATTGTTTTCTAGCGGCACCCCACTCTTGGTACCAAAATCTGTATTAGTTTCCTATTGATGCTGTAAAAAAATTACCACAATCTTAGTGGCTTAAAACAACACAGATTTGTTATCTTCTAGTTCTGGAAGTCAGAATTCTGAAAATGAGGCTCATTGGGCTAAAATCGAGGTGTCAGCAGTATATTCATTCTGGAGGTTCTATGGGAGAGTCCCTTCCTTGCCTGTTCTAGTTTCCAGAGGCTGCCTCAATTCCTTGGCAGGAAAGCAGTTGTTTTCTAAAAGTTCTCTGTATTGCTAGGCTGTCTCTTTCCTCATCTTTTGACTAGAGCAGGCTCAGCCTGGGACTTTTTTTGTCGGCACTCATTTATGATTCTAGGTTGCCAGCTTCTCCAGCACCCAGTCTGGGAGGATGACATAAAAATAAAACCCAGGAACTCACTGCCTGTCATTCCCTAAGTCCCAAGGCCCCTATCCTGTTTGGCTTCTTCTCCCCAACTTTGAGTATGGGAAAAAAACCTTCTCTCATCTTTTGAGACCACAGTGTATCTTTTTAGGCTCTTCAAAGGCCCTCCACATATGGCTGATGTGTCAAGTACTTGAGAATCCTTTTTTCTCTGGTCTCTTTTACGTGATGCCCTTCAGAGCAGCCTCCTATAATTGGGGCTATACTTCCTAGAATTATGTGCGCCTCAGAGTCAATTTTCCTCCTTTCTTCCCTCTTTGCCAATTCTTGTTCTGTTGATTTCTGAGATTCAGAGCCTCAAAATGGTTGTAGAAACTACGGTAGAACTACTAAGACAGAAGGCTAGATGTTTCCTCAAAGTAGAAGGCTCAGTATGAACTAAGGGACTTAGAAACCCACAGCTTCAGAGTCACAAGGTAAGCATTGGGGGAAGGAATAACTGCTTTGGTGACAAAAAATTTATTGCTTGTGATTGTAGTTCCATTTATGCTTCAGATGTTGTTTTTGGAAATTCCTTCCAAGTTATTGTGAGATATACTGCCAATCTTACATTTGGTGTTACCTTGTTGTCTTTTGAGAATCTCTTAAGTATCAGAAAGGTTATTTTGTGGAAAGCCAATCAACACATTATAAATAGGACTCCCAGATGAGTAGTTCTGACTGCCCCTTGCATGGTTCTACTCACACGTCCTATGAACACAGTACCTCGAGCTCAATACATCTTAAAATTGAGGCAAACCTGGGATCCAGCATTTCTTCTTACCTCCATCTCCTCGAGCTTTCTTTCAGTTAATGATAACACTAATTACTCAATTACCGAAGTCAGAAAACTGAAGGTCAAAACTCTGTCCTTGTACTCCACCTCCACATGTGTTTTATTTCTTGGATGCTCTCAATCTTCACTGGCTTTGCCTGCATTAGGCCTGTCAGTTTCAGTCCCCTCAAACTCACTGATTCCAGTCTAAGCCCCCTTCAATTTATCTTTACTCTGCTTCCAAATATCTTAAAAAGCATGTCTTGTCATGTTCTATTCAAAATTCTTTAATGGCTCCCCTAAGTATAAAAAAACAACATTCAAACAAAATATTCATAAAATGTAAACTCTTCTCAATCCAGCCCAGTGTTTCTCAAATTCCTTAGAATCACCTGAGCAGTTTTCAAGACTTAAAAGTTCCTGGGCCTCACACCGAAAAATTCTGATTTAATTGACATGGGTTGATGTCCAGGCTTTATTATTGTTATTGTTTTGCTTTTTTTGTTGAGGTGAAACGAACATAAGATTAATATTTTAAAATTTTGAATAATTCAGAAGCATTTAGTATATTCACATTGCTCTATAACTATCCCCTCTATTTAGTTCTAAATTCTTTATCACCTCAAAAGAAAACCACATTCTCATTAAGCAGTTATCTCCCATTCCCCCCACCTTACCCCAGCCTCTGGAAATAACCAGTCTTTGTTCTGTCTCTATGTATTTAACAGTTCTGGATATTTCATCTCAATGGAATCATGCAATATGTGATCTTTTGTGTTTGGATTCTTTGACTTAGCATAATGTTTTCAAGGTTCTTCCATGTTGCAACATGGATCAGTATTTCATTCTTTTTTATGGCTGAATAATATTCCATTGTATATATACACAGTTTGTTCATCCATTAATCCATTGATGGATACTTGGCTGTTTCCACCTTTTGGCTATTGTGAACAATGCTGCCATGATCATGCATGAAAATGGATTTGAGTACCTCCTTTCAATCCTTTCAAAATATGTGGGAATAGAACTGCTAAGTTATAAGGTAATTCTATGTTTAGCATTTTGAGGAACTACCAAAATGTTTTCCACAGCAACTGAACCATTTTACATTCCTTCCAGCAATGTATGAGGGTTCCAATTTATCCACACCCTCACCAGTACTTGTTATTTCCAGTTTTATATTGTAGCCACCCTAGTAGGTGTGAAATTGTACCTCATTATAATTTGATTTGCATTTCCCTAAAGAATGATGAGGTAGGGCATCTTTTCATGTGCTTATTGGCCATTTGCATATTTCTTTGAAGAAATGTCTATTTAAGTTTTTGCCTATTTTTTTTATAAAGGATTTTCTTTTTTTCTTTTTTTTAAATTTTATTTATTTGAGAGAGAAAGAATGAGAGACAGAGAGCATGAGAGGGAAGAGGATCAGAGGGAGAAGCAGACTCCCCGCTGAGCAGGGAGCCTGATGCGGGACTCGATCCTGGGACTCCAGGATCATGACCTGAGCTGAAGGCAGTCGCTTAACCAACTGAGCCACCCAGGCACCCCAAGTTTTTGACTATTTTTTAATTGGGCTGTTTGTTACTATTTTGTTGTTGAGTTGTAGTTCTTTATATATTCTGGATACTGGATCCTTATCAGATAAATGACTTGCAAATATTTTCTCCCATTCTATAGATTTTATTTTCACTTTCTTGATAATAATGTCCTTAGGTGCACAAAGGTTTTTAATTTTCAATAAGTTGAATTTATCGAATTTTTATTTTGCTACTCATGCTTTGGTCTAAGAATTCATTGCCAAAATAAAGGTCATGAAGATTTAACAACCCTCAGTTTTCTGCTAAGAGTTTTACGGTTCTAGTTTTTGTGGGGTTTTTTAAAATATTTTATTTATTTATTTGACAGAGAGAGAGCACAAGCAGGGGGAGCAGCAGGCAGAGGGAGAGGGAAAAGCAGGCTCCCCAGCAAGGAGCCTGATGTGGGGCTCGATCCCAGGACTCTGGGATCATGACCTGAGCTGAAAGCGGATGCTTAACGGACTGAGCCACCCAGGTGCCCCTTATGGTTCTAGTTGTTGAGTTAACTTTTGTATGTGGTGTGAAGTAGCAGGTACAACTTCATTCTTTTGTGTGTGGATATCCACTTATTCCAGATTTTTTTTGCATTGAATGGCTTTGACACTCTTGCTGCAAATCAACTGTCCATAGACATGAGTTTATTTATCAACTCTCTATTCTATTCCATTGTTCTGTATGTCTTTCCTTATGCCAGCACCACACTGTTTTGATTACTATATCTTTGTAATAAGTTTTGAAGTTGGGAAGTATGAGTCCTCCAACTTTGTTTTTCTTTATTAACATTGTTTGGCTATTCAGAGCTCCTTATAATTCATACAAATTTGAGGAAGGCTTTCAACTTTTGCAAAAATAAAAAAAGGCCACTAGTATTTTTATAGGGATTTTATTGAATCTATAGATTGCCATCTTAACAGTTTTAAGTCTTCCAATCCATTAACATTGGCTATCTTTCCATTTATTTAGGTTTTCTTCAATTTCACTTTCATTTCAGTTATTGTACATTTCAGCTCCAGAATTTCTATTTGGTTCCTTTTTGTAATGTCTGTGTCTTTTCAGCTATTCTCTATTTATTTCCACATCATTTTCCTGGCTATGCTGGATTTTTTAGCATAATTAAGATGTTGATTAAAGTCATTGTTTAGTAAGTCCAAATCTATATTCCTCGGGTACAGTTTCTGTTACTTTCTTCTGTGAAGGGCCATGCTTTCCTGTTTCTTTGCACACTTCATAATTTCTTGTTGAAAACTAGACATATTAAACAGTATAATGTAGTAAATCTGGAAATCGGATTTTTTCCCCTTAGCATTTGTTTTTGTTGTGTGCCTTGGGATGTTTTTTGTTTAGTGACCCTTTTTTTTTTAAGATTTTATTTATTTATTTGAGAGAGAGAGAGAGATCACGAACAGGGGGGAAGGATAGAGGGAGAAGCAGACTCCCTGCTGAGCAGGGAACCCAATACAGTACTCGATCCCAGGACCCTGGGATCATGACCTGAGCTGAAGGCAGACACTTAAGTGACTGAGCCACCCAGGTGCCCTTTAGTGACCCTTCTAAACTATTTTTGTAAAGTGTGTGTTCTTTGTCATGTGTGGTCTCTGAAGCCTCTGTTCCTTTAGTTTGTATTCAGCTAGTGTTTTGAGAGTAATTTCCTTGAATACCAGGAACTAGGAAAAAAAAGAAGACAAAGAGAGGAGAAGAACAAGGAGGAGGAGGAGAAGAAGAAACAAAAAAGCCAAATGCACACACACACACACACACGGAAAAAAGAAGACAAAGAGAGGAGAAGAACAAGAAGGAGGAGGAGGAG